>NC_045438.1:114795324-114831367 GCF_002776525.5 Piliocolobus tephrosceles | reverse complement strand
CTTTCTTTCTTTCTTTCTTTCTTTCTTTCTTTCTTTCTTTCTTTCTTCTTTCTTTCTCTTTTCTTTCTTTCTCTCTTTCTCCCCTTCTCTCCTTCTCTCCTTCTCTCCTTCTCTCTCTCTCTCTCTTTCAGATGGAGTCTCGCTCTGTTGCCCAGGCTGGAGTGCAATGGTGCCATCTCGGCTTACTGCAACTTCCGCCTTCTGGGTTCAAGCGATTCTCCTGCCTCAGCATCCCGAGTAGCTGGGATTACGGATGCCTGCCACCACTCCCAGCTAATTTTTGTACTTTTAGTAGAGACAAGGTTTCGGCATGCTGGCCAGGTTGGTCTCAAACTCCTGACTTGAGGCGATCTGCCTGCCTCAGCCTCCCAAAGTGCTGGGATTACAGGCATGAGCCACCGCGCCCGGCTGGCTTCAGTTTCTTAATGCATAAAATGAGGTGTTCAGATTAGGAACCTCTTAAGGATCCTTTAAACTCTAAAATTTGCATTACTTAAAATCTATGATTAACCCTAACTGGATCAGAAATCCCTATGGAACCTTGAAAAAGTTCATTACAAATACTTTTTATGATTAATTCTAGTTTTTATTTACGAAATTCAGATGAAAATATTTTCCATTGATTTATATACACTTTGTGAGAAGGCTATGATTTTGGTAAGTCTGAATTTTTTAGAAGGCATTGATATGATAAAAAATGATAATTAAAGGCAATATTTTAATTTTGTGGAATAAAATACAGACCTCAAATTAAATTAAACAGGAAAATCTTGTTGATATATAAAGTTGCCTTCACTAATTCCACACAAAACAGAAATGGAAACTCCCGTGGGGAAAACATTTTTTTATCATTAACAAAAGCACTTATGAAATATCTATTGCTTGCATGACACTAATATTTTAGTGGCTTTTAATATGAAGTTTTAGACAGTATGGGATAATTGTAAAATGTTTATAAAAATAATTTAGCACTTATATGAAAATCAAACCACTAACAGTTAAATTTCACATATTATCCATGTAACCTACATTGTTCAAAATATGATCCAATGCTGGAAAATAATAACTTTATTCTTCTGTGTGAGTATAAATTCATGCATTTTACTTCAAACAAGATTCTTTGTAGAATATCAAGTTAATCTACCTGTATGAGTTAATCTTCAGTAGAGTTAATCTACTGAAATGATAAATCCCATTTTCAAGTGCAGAAAATTCTTGTCATTAAAAATAATTGCCACTTCTTTTCATTGCTTTTTCTGACTATAAAGTAAGTTTAAAGCTCTTTTTACATCACAACATAAATCTATTTATTTCTAAATACTTGGCTGAAAATTTGACCTATTTTGCAAATCTTAACTTACCACAGACCTAATCTTATTTATATTTTCTTTCAACCAATTTGTCCTGGTTTGTATCCCCATTTGAATGTGGAACATGAGAAGTAATAGCAGACAATGCATTGTCAGAATTGAAAGAAGCCTAGCATACCACTTAAAAGTGAATTCCAAAGGTCCCCTGGCCTTATTCATTGACCTGGCATGAAAGGGAAAGATAAGATAGAACCTTGGGGCCACTGAACACCTGGGAAATGGCATGCATTATCAACTGGCCTTTTTATGTTGAGCTTTAACTATCATCTCATTGTGTCCAGAATCTACAATGGAGGCAGATACCAAAACAGTTCTCAAGGGTAGATGCTTATATCTACTTCAAAAATAAATTGAATAATAAAATATATAATTTCAGCATTGCTACTTCATCAGAACCTCAACAGAAGAAAGTGTACTCAAATTCAATTCTAGTCACTATTGTCTTCTCTTACACTGTTGCCACAGAATAAATTGAATGGTTCCAAACTCAGCTGATCTCATCCACCCATGTAATGGAAAATTCTTTAGCCAGACAGTTTGGCCAAATGGAAGTAGCTCACATTCGCTAATCTGCCTTGTACTGGGGACAGTTCCACATGACAATAAATTTTTCCTAGCAGCTTCACTGCCATAAAATATGATTTCCCAACTCTGTTACAAAATGTAAGACATTAAAGATGATAATGAGACTAGACAGAAATGTATTTACTATAGTTCAAAAAGGTGCCACTGGGCAGCCTTTTGACCTGATTGTGAGCTGAAAGTTTGCCTGGAAACAGCTGCTGAGTTCTAACAGCCAAGTTTGAAACCAAATACATAATCAAGTAATCGAAACTTACCAGCCAACAACTTTTACATCAAAGTGGCATAGGCCAGGAAGCATCATTGCATATTAGATGGTTTTAAAAAAAAAAAAAACTTCAAAATGAAGATTATGCTTTGCTGAAATAGTCTTCATTCATTATTAATTAATGATTAATCTTCATTCATTATCCAATTAATTATTGTGCCAATTTGTGGTGCTTTTCAGTTATTACAAAATGTCCTCACACTTTGCCATAAATCTATGGATTTAAAAACTATGGTGGTGTGTTTAAAGCATATTTTTTATTGATAACTGAAGGTAGTGTTGGAAAATAATTAGCAAAATTCATTGGACTAATGGGCATCCAGAAGACATTCAGGCTCAGAAAAGCAATTTGCTGATGAGAATGAAGATACTAAAGAGCTGAATGGTATTTAGTTTATTCTGACTATTTATGAGTTTGCAAAATATATTGATTGTTTTCTGATCATTTAATATGTGTAATTAGATAAGAGGTTTTCATTGAAGATTTGCAGTTTAATATAAAAAGGCAATAATTCACCTCATTTATATAAAGTGTTATGTAAAAATCCTCTCTCTTTCTTTATAAATTAATAATGCAACTCATATAATTAGATATATTGTTACTTTCTTAAAGATCTAAGGAATTGTATGAGAAAAGGTTTTGGATAGAATTAAAGGGAGAATATTGTTTCATCTGATTTTCCCCCAAATATTTTTCTTTTTTTTTTCCATTTGTGAGAAATAACACTTTCCAGCATGTATGCCTCTTAAAATTTATTTTTCTTCTACTCTGTTTAAATGGGAGACAGAACATATTTTCCATGAAGATGACCATTTAGAGAGTTTCCTCCATGCTACCTCACAGAGAACATAAAAGGGTAATTATAGAGAATTGTCTTTGTTGTAGTATTTCATTCCGCTTTTCCTCTGAGTTTTTTTTAGATGTCTGACTTGCCTTTCTTCCCTACCAAAATGACTATGCTTGACATTCAACTTTGATGATTATGTCAGTGACTTTCAGGTTTCTATCTAATGATTCATCAAGTTGTATTTCAACTGTGACCTTCAACTTCCCTTCCTTATGTCACCCACATGTTAATATTACAGGGCAAATACCTTTGTCAAAGGCGAAACTGACAATACTGCCTTTTACTTTCTCTGAAAAACTCTGGCTTTGCCACAAACTACCACTTTTTCAACACTGGTTTCTCAATCAAGATGGTCCATATTCTTCTGTCGTAAAATTATATTTTGTCATTGCTAACATTTTATTAAGAAATATTTTGGGGTAAATGTTTAAATGAACCTTTTTAGGTGTAGAAATGACTAAGTGGATTGCTAGATTGTTTTAACGAGAGGAAAGCTGCAATTTCTTGCAGTGTTACATTGCTTTGGGAAGGTTTATGAACACAGATTTGGCTTCTCTAAGTTTTGCCATTTTTTGTTGTTGTTATTTATTTAAGGAGTGAAATCCTTTTGAGTTTTCTCTATTTTGCCTTGCTTTCTTCCTTTATGTGAAAGAGATAATAGACAATTTAGCATAAACAAGTTATGTTCTATACATAATAGACAAATTATTGTCAGCACAATAAACTAGTTTCTTAGTATATATCTTTTTTAAAAATCATCTTTTTGAGACAATATTTGCCTTTTCCTCCAAAATATAGCTATATAGGCTCACTTCTTCATACATAGAATTTACAGCACCTCTGCGTCCCCCTTTTTTTTGACATTTCTTTTCTCTTAATTTTATGTGTACATCAAGTTTGGAAAATTGTAACCTATGCTTTAGATTATTCTGTTGTAGTTGTCAGTTAATGGGAGTTTCTTTTCCATGCCCCTCTTCAGTTGCCTTATGTAGGAGTAAAAATCTTAAAGAGATTTTTATTTGCTTTTAAAACAGCAAACACCCAAAGAAGACCTATTTGTCACTTCTATTATAATAGTCTGAAGCATTATTTGCTTAACAAATAGTTGGTGGATATGTAGTGTCTGATCATATCCCAATGTACTGGGAAAACAATGACCTTTTGAAAGTTTTATGCAAATGTGTTCTATGTTTTGTTAACACATGATGTTCCTATGTTTTTTATTCAAGGGAGATTAGCCACTGCCATATTTAGAACCTCTCATACAAAGTACACTCTAGTTTAAAAATAGATCTTTGTTAAATAGAATTTTTAAATTCTTTATAGGTTTTATCTGAAAGTACTAAACAACATTTCCAAAGAGAGAGAGGCTATCTATGTAAAAATATTGTAAATAATATCCAAAATAAATGTTATTCTGAGATTAGAAAGTTAAAACATTTTGTTTGTTGGCTGCGTGCAGTGGCTCATGCCTGTAATTCCAGCTCTTTGGGAGGCTGAGGAAGGATTGTTTGAGCCCAGAAGTCTGAGACCAGCCAGGGAAACATAGGGAGACAACATCTCTACAAAAAATTTAAAAATCAGCCAGGTGTGGTAGCATGCATTTGTAGTCTCAGCTACTCAGGAGGCTGAGGCGGGAGGATGGCTCAAGCCCAAGAATTCGAGGTGGCAGTGATCAATAATTGTGCCATTTCGCTTCAGCCTGAGCAACAAAACAAGACCTCCATCTCTTAAAGAAAATTGTTTGTAAGAAAAAAATGTGCATTCATATGTATTGTTTCACAAGAGTCTCTATCTCAAACCTTCTCCTCAAATTTTGCAACAAGATTAGCCTGTGGATAGAACCATAGAGGGTAACAATCACATACCTTTGGCATGTGGGTGAGAATCTTAAAGACATTTTTATTTGCCAGTTTATGTACCAAATTGTCTTATAATACATAAGATATTTTTGATGAAACTAGTACCCCTCTCCAGATACACTGCTTACAGTAATCCCCTCCCTCCCTCTCTACACAGTTTCAATTCTGCAACTGCCTTAAAACGTTTTGTGTGATAGCTGTTAATAAGTATGCTTAGGAAATGCAATAAAAGATATTGGCTTGTGATTTTCTTTTCTGTGCTGTACATTTGTTTTGGCTCATGAGATGTGAGATCAAGGTAGAATGCACAGAGGAGAACATCACGAAAATTGGGGGTATTCTTTGAATATGAATACTAAGTGTCATGCGTGTCCATGTGAAGAGACCACCACACAGCCTTTGTGTGAGCAATAAAGCTTTTTAATCACCTGGGTGCAGGCGGGCTGAGTCCGAAAAGAGAGTCAGCAAAGGGAGATAATGGTGGGGCCGTTTTACAGGATTTGGGTAGATAAAGGAAAATTATAGTCAAAGGGGATTTATTATCTGGCAGGCAGGAGTGGGGGATCGCAAGGTGCTCAGTGGGGGAGCTTTTTGAGCCAGGATGAGCCAGGGAAAGGACTTTCACAAGGTAATGTCATCACTTAAGGCAAGGATCAGCCATTTTCACTTCTTTTGCCGTGGAATGTCATCAGTTAAGGCGGGGCAGGGCATTTTCCCTTCTTTTGTGATTCTTCAGTTACTTCAGGCCATCTGGGTATACACGTGCAAGTCACAGGGGATGCGATGGCTTGGCTTGGGCTCAGAGACTTGACATTCCTGCCTTCTTATATTAATAAGAAAAATAACATAAAATTGTATTGAAGTGTTGGGGTGGTGAAAATTTTGGGGGGGTGGTATGGAGAGATAATGGGCGATGTTTCTCAGGGCTGCTTCAAGTGGAATTAGGGGTGGCGTGGGAACCTAGAGTGGGAGAGATTAAGCTGAAGGAAGAGTTTGTGGTAAGAGGCAATATTGTGGGGTTGTTAGAAAGAACATTTCTCATATAGAATGATTGGTGATGACCTGGATGCAGTTTTGTATGAATTGAAAAACTAAACAGAAGACACAAGGTCTGTATAAGAGAAGGAGAAAAAACAGGTATTAAAGGACTAAGAATTGGGAGGACCTAGGACATCTAATTAGAGAGAGCCTAAGGGGGTTCAGCGTAAGGAGTGTCCACACAGGAGCTCAAATGTACCCTGTAACATTCCGAGGACAGACCGAATTCTGAGAAGGGAAAGTGGTAAAAGTATTCTGTAGTCCTTTTTAAGTTGGGGACTGAGCTTGGTGAGGTGTGTCTTTAAAAGACCATTAGTCCATTCTACCTTTCCTGAAGGATATAAAGGTTTCACTGGTCAGGGTCAGTCCAAGTGAAAGCGAAGAGAGGCTGGGATGAAGGGTGCAAAGGAATAGTAAAGAAAGTATGTTTTAGATCTAGAACAGAATAATGGATTGTGGAGGGAGGTATTGAGGACAGGAGAGTATATGGCTTTGGCACCACAGGGTGGATAGGCAAAACAATATGGTTGATAAGGTGCAGATCTTGAACTAACCTGTAAGCCTTGTCTGGTTTTAGGACAGGTAAAATGGAGGAATTGTAAGGGGAATTTACAGGCTTTAAAAGGCCATGCTGTAGCAGGCGAGTGATAACAGGCTTTAATCCTTTTAAAGCGTGCTGCGGGATGGGATATTGGCGTTGAGTGGGGTAAGGGTGATTAGGTTTTAATGAGATGGTAAGGGGTGCATGATCGGTCACCAAGGAGGGAGTAGAGGTATCCTATACTTGTGAGTTAAGGTAGGGGGATATGAGAGGAAGATGCAAAGGAGGCTTTCGGTTGGGGAGAAGGGCAGCAATGAGATGTGGCTGTAGTCCAGGAATAGTCAGGAAAGCAGATAATTTAGTTAAAATGTCTTGGCCTAATAAGAGAGCTGGGCAGGTGGGGATAACTAAAAAGGAGTGCATAAAAGAATGTCCAAGTTGGCACCAGAGTTAGGGAGTTTTAAGAGGTTTAGAAGCTCTTCCCACAACAGTTATGGAGGCAAGGGAAACAGGCCTTTGAAAAGAAGGTAATGTGGAGTGGTGGCCTCCATATTGATTAAGAAGGGGACGGACTTACCCTCCACTGTAAGAGTTACCCAAAGCATCTGTGATGGTCCAGGAGGCTTCCGAGGCGGTGGGGCAGCGTCAGTCTTCAGCTGCTAAGCCAAGAAGGTCTGGGAAGGAGTCAGTCAGAGAGACTTGGGCCAGAATTCCAGCGACTCTGCGAGTGGGCGAGTTGGACAATCCTATTTCCAGTGGGGTCCCGCACAGATGGGACATGGCTTAGGAGGAATCCCGGGCTGCGGGCATTCCTTGGCCCAGTGGCCAGATTTCCGGCATGTGTAGCAAGCTCCTGGGGAGGAGGTTCTGAAGGAACCTCTGGCAGCTGCGGTTCAGGCATTTGGAGTTGCGTGCTGGAGATGTGGCTGGGGTTTGTCTCACAGTGGAGGCAAGGAATTGCAACTCAGAAATAAGTTGCTACTTGGCTGCCTCTACTCTATTATTTTACACCTTGAAGGCGAGGTTCATTAAGTCCTGTTGTGGGGTTTCAGGGCTGGAATTTAATTTTTGGAGCTTTATTTAATGTCAGGAGCAGATTGCGTAATAAAATGTGTATTGAGAATAAGATGGCCTTTTGACCTTTTAGGGTCTAGGGCTGTCAAGTGTCTCAGGGTTGCTGCTAAATGGGCCATGAACTGGGCTGGGTTTTTCATATTTGATGAAAAAGAGCCTAAACGCTAACTGATTTGGGAGATGTCAGATAAAGAAAGAGGAGCATTAACCTTGACTATGCCTTTAGCTCTAGCCACTCTTTTAAGAGGAAATTGCTGGGCAGGTGGGGGAGGGCTAGTCGAGGAACGAAACTGTAAGCCAGACTGAGTGTGAGGAGGGGAGATAATAAAAGGATTATAGGGTGGGGGAGTGGAGGCTGAGGAAAAATTGGGACCTAGCTTGGCCTGGTGAGGAGGGAGAGCTCAGATGGGTCTGTAGAAAAGAAAGATTAGAAAGACTCAGAGACGCTTGGGATTGGGACTAAGGGGACAGGAGGGAGGGAAAGAAGGAAGATTTGGGATGAGTCGCTTTGGGAACAGTGACTAGGGAGGGACTGATGTGTAAAAGGATGCCTGGATGTCAGGCACCTCAGACTGTTTGCCCATTTTACGACAAGAATTATTTAGATCTTGTAGGATGGAAAAATCAAAAGTGCCGTTTTCTGGCTATTTGGAACTACTGTCGAGTTTGTATTGGGATCAAGCGGCATTGTAGAAGAAAATAAGGCATTTAGGTTTTAGGTCAGGTGTGAGTTGAAGAGGTTTTAAGTTCTTGAGAACACAGGCTAGGGGAGAAGAAGGAGGAATGGAGGGTGGAAGGTTGCCCATAGTGAAGGAGGCAAGCCCAAAGAAAAGAGAGAGTAGAGACACGGAGAGAAGGGGTTCGGGGGTTCTTACCCTCCAGAAAAGCAGGAAAGGGATCGGGGCATGGAGATAAGAAGTTGGGGCACAGAGATAAGAGGTTGGGGCACAGAAATAAAGGGTTGGGGCACAGAGATAAGAGGTCAGGTTGCGGAAATAAGCGGTTGGGGCACAGAGATAAGAGGTCAGGGTGCAGAAATAAGGAGTCGGGAGGTTCTTGCCCCCCAGAAAAGCAGAGAAGGGGTAGAGACAGGGAGAGAAGGGGTCGGGGTTATTCCCCACCCCCAGAAAAGTGGGACTTGATACTAATGGTGAAGGACCAAGGCAGGCATCCCTGCATGGTCAGACACCTCTGAAATGTGGGTGAATAATCAGAGAAGCATCCCCACAATGATTAAACACCAAGGAAAGGCTGCCTTCCCGAGTCCGTGATTGGTGCCAGAGTTTTGGGTCCATGGATAAAATGCGTCTCCTTCCTCTCTACCAGAAAAGGAAAGGAACTAAAATTAAGAGAAGGGAAAGATTGAAGTGTGGTGTCAAGATTGACAGGCGAAAGAGGTTGAGGGATAGAGAGAGAGTAAAAAGGGGCCGCTTACCTGATTTAAAATTGGTGAGATGTTCCTTGGGCTGGTGGGTCTGAGAACCCAAGGTTGTAGGTGGATCTTTCTCATGGAACAAAGAGCAGGAGGACAGGGGATTGATCTCCCAAGGGAGGTCTCCTGATCCGAGTCACGACACCAAAATGTCATGCACATCCGTGTGAAGAGACCACCAAGCAGGCTTTGCGTGAGCAATAAAGCTTTTTAATCACCTGGGCGAATTTTTTTAAACTTTACTTTCTCTTGAAAATAAAAAACTACCTTTGGTAGTAAATAAACAGCTTATCAGGAGCTAACTTGTCTAATTATTTTTATTTCAGGTTGGGAGGGCTGGTGCAGTGGCTCAGGTCTGTAATCCCAACACTTTGGGAGGCTGAAGCGGGTGGATTACCTGAGGTCAGGAGTTTGAGACCAGCCTGGCCAACATGGTGAAACCCCATCTCCACTAAAAATACAAAAAATTAGCTTGGCGTGGTGGCAGGTGCCTGTAATCCAGCTACTCAGGAGACTGAGGCAGGAGAATCACTTGAATCCAGCAGACAGAGGTTGCCATGAGCCAAGATCACGCCATTGCACTCTAACCTGGGCAACAGAGTGAGACTCTGTCTGAAAAAAATAAAAATAAATGAAAAGAAGGTTGGGAGATTTAGCGTATTTTATCTGCAAAAGGAAAGCAAGATTATATGATGTTTATTACACTGGGTTAAGTTCAGAAAAATAGAGTTGTTTTTCTCTCTCTTAAGCTTAGGTCTCCATGAATTACTTGTGGTTGAAGACTGGCCCACTGCAGGGCATGGTAGAGTCAAGCTAGTTTAAATTTCCTATGTCAAAAACCATATTCAGGCAAGATCTGATGACCTGATTCATTTTTATGTATAATAGAACCAAAGGAAAGCTAGGGCAGCTTGGTTTTGCAGAAACAGTTTTGAAGTGTGTATTCTGGCTATGATGTTGTGGTTAATCACCTCTACTCTGTGCATTTGTGAAACCTGAATCTCATCAGTGAAATGAGGGAAGGGAACCAGATCAGTGATTCTCAACCAGAGATGATTTTACAACTGAGAAAGTGGGGTGCTACTAGCATTTAGTAGGTGCAGGCCAAGGATACTGCCAAAAGTCCTACAATGCCCAGTACATTCCCTGACAACAAAGAGTTATCCAGCCTCAAATGGCAATAATGCTGGCATTGAGCAACCCTGGACTAGAACATCTCTTGGCTCTCTCTGCTCCAGTACTATGAATAATGAAGCTCATTACTTTATGCCTGCCAAGGGCAATTCAGTTCAACCAACATTGATTAGGTGCCTTCTTTTTGTGTTTTAACTAAGAACTTTTCCCTATTTGACATACAAAAAGAAGGTAAAACTCTATCTTTGGAATTCCTCATATTCCAAATATTTTCCCATGTAGCTTCTACTCATGGTAACCCTGTTTGATAGGGAACATACATTTTCATTGATTCCAGATATATCAGCAAAATTATGGCTTTTCACCTTTCTAGATATTTCTTCTTTCTTACTATGTTTCCCCAATTATTAGGCTCCAAGACAATCAACTAAAAGAGAAATTTGAAAGAGTCAGATGGTTTGTATAACTCTTAAAATCCATATTGTTGGATTAAGTCATTCCTGATATTGGACCTTATTGTCTTCACCTGCACAATGAGAGTGGAGTACAATGCGCTCCTTGTATCCTGAAATTCTGTGTTTATGTCTTTAAATACTATTGGAGCCCTCCTGATATTTGATGATTAGATAATTCAAAAAAGAGGGGGTAAAACAAATATTATTTAGGTCACAAGTTTGGAGAGATGGAAAATCTTAATTTATTATTTAAGTCAACATCATGACAAATACCCACCTTTATAGGGTTTACTATGAGGTGCATGTGTGTGTGTGTGCACGAGCACAGGCTTGCCCTTGCCCCTGCAATTTGGATAGAGCAGTCTGGGGTAGAGACTATTTTTTTCCCCTTTCTTTGAAAGTCAGTTTCTATTCACTTCCTATTTGTATTGCAAAATCATCAATATGATTTATTGCCACTATTTCCTTTTGAATAACTATAATTTTGTTTTGCTTTGCCTTAAATTAAAACCCCTAAGAGATAATTTATTTTCAAAATTAAATATATGTGTGTATGCAAAAGATGATTCAATACACACACATACATACTTAGTACTTTTTTAAAGGGTCTTGGCATTTGCTACTTAAGTTACTTTTTATTGCTTTTTCACATTGGTAGATTTGTCAACTATTTCTGCTGCAAATATACTGAATAAGAAGCCTAACTAGGCAACCTAAAATTTAAATGAAGATACTTTTAATAATGAAAGTTAACATGCCGTTGCACTTCCCTGTTTCTGGATTTACTGTCTCAGCATTCTTCGAGCGCAGAGGACACCATGTTTCATTCATGTATTTCATAATTATAAAAGACTCTGGGTTAATCCTTGCAATAAACTTTGGAGATAATTTTTGCCTTTTAAATCTCTCTCTGGGAAGTGATGTGGGACTTACAAAGGCTCTGTATAAGAAAATAATTTAGTTGTAGAACATCAAACTTTTCACTTAAATCCCTTGTTAAAACAATAATAGATTCAAAAGAACAAAAGGTCAATATGTTAAAAACTGTAAGATCACTTAAAATATAATACTCCTTAAATGTGAACAATATAAATGCTTCATTTAATGTGTCTAAATGTATGGATTTTGTAACACCAAAAAGTTGTAATGCTATAATAAAAGCATATCTCAGGCCAAGCTTGGTGGCTCACGCCTATAATACCAGCACTTTGGGAGGCCAAGGTGGGCGGATCAACCGAGGTCTGGAGTTCCAAACCAGCCTGACCAGCATGGTGAAACCCTGTCTCTACTAAAAATACAAAAATTAGCCGGGCATGATGGTACATGCCTGTAATCCCAGCTACCTGGGAGGCTGAGGCAGGAGACTTGCTTGATCCCGGGAGGTGGAGGTTGCAGTGAGCCGAGATGGCGCCACTGCCACTGCACTACAGTCTGGGCAATGGAGTGAGACTCCGTCTCAGAAAAACAAACAAACAAACAAAATAAAACAAAAAAACCCCAGCATGTCTTGTATGTATGAATCTGTTTAGAATTTCAAAATTGTGAAAGTTTTTTTTTTAATTCAAAGATATCTACATGCTTTTCAAATCAATAAAGTCATTAGCTGATGTTTATATGCATTGTATCTCCACTTGAAAATGTTACACCAAAATAATAAAACCAGGGTCTATTCTCTTTTCCTAACAAAGATATGGTACTTTGACTACCCGACTGCCATAGGAATGAAGAAGACCATAGCCATTTGTTTTTTATGTGCTTTCATAAAGATAATCCTATTTCTTTACAGTAAGTCACAAATCTGCAGGCAGCAGTCAAGTAACACATTTTCAAGCAACTTATACTTATTCACTTAGTATAATTTTCTGCCATTCTCTGAAATGGAACAGCTCTTACGCTCTGAGCATCTCTTACAGTTTTAAAATCCAGCTAGTTTTTGAAAATCTCCTTTGAGATGTCTCAAAATGATATCTGTCAGAGTCCCCTCTGTAAAAGTCCCCTTTGTAAAAGGTTTTCTGCCAAGACACACCCAGCAGCCATTTCTAGTCTATGATTTCCGCACCAGACTAGTCACAGGGGAACTTGTGAATTGGTCCATTTATTCTAGATTTACTTGGCAATTGCTGGAAAAATTCTCTCTAATCTCTTATTCCCCAGATTTATCAGGGATTATCTTCACCACCACCACTTCCACCCTGGGAGTCAGCTCAGTGCTGACAGTGGTCACAGGGACCTTGCCTAGTGCTATTGAGGCTTCTGATCTTCTTGTTTTCCTCCATTCCCTCCATCCACCTGCTCTCCATCCCAGCACAGTTCACACGTTCGTACTCTGATTAATTATGTTCTTTTCCAGAGGTTTGATGTCCTAGGTCCTAGGCTTTTGAAACCCAATTTATTTATGTATTTATTTTTTTGGTCAAAGTATTAACTCTGCCATGGGTTTCCAAAATCTATTTTGAAACCCAAACTCTACTTTTTCCTTACTTTTTTCAATTCTGCTTTAACATTTTAATCCAGAAACATGAGGATGGAATTAATCTTTAGCTGCCTGGGTTGACAGAAGGAACACAGAACACAGGACTATGAGAAAGACAAAACTAGAAAACATTTACAAGCATGTAGTTTCTGCAGTGCTGAGTAGTGAGTGCTGTGGTTTTATGCTGAATGGTGCTGCTACTTCTCTGTCTACTTAGCTCCTTTCCTCTACACTTAATATTCAGGCATTTAACATTTGTACCAGGATCTGCAACAGGCCTGGGTGATTCCCCAGGAAATAAAGCAGACAATATCCCTCCCTCATGGAGCTTAGATTCTAGTAAGTTCTCAATATTCTGGACCTTGGTCTCTGTCTTTTTGATCCTATTTGTGACCTTTTCTGCACCCTGTGTACTTCCTCACTAAAAGCTGTCCTCTTAACACTCAGGCTGCACATTCTGTGGCCTCCTACTGCAACAGAGGTGACACGTCTGGTCCTTGGGTCCTCTGATCATTGAAGAACCCTATCCTGGTGGCTAGTTACTGTAGCCTTTGATTTTTCTACTTCCTGAAAAAGAGAAAAAGATGATGATAGAATTCAATGGCAACAACATGGGCTCTTGTGATTTTTGAAAAAAACCAGTCCTTACTGAACTGATTTTATCCTACAAAAATGGGGCTACTAATCACCATTTCTAATGGAACCAATACTAATGTATATTTGTGATTTTTTAAAAGTATAATTTCTTTAAATTTTTTCCAAGTGCTTTAATCTTTATTATGGTATAATTGACAAAAATTGTACATATTTAAGGTGTAAAATGTGATGATTTGATGTATGTGTACATTGTGTAATGATTACCACAATCAAATTAATCAATGTAACTATTAACGTACTAGTTACTCTGTGTATGTATAAGGGAGAAGAGATGAGGACACATAAGATCTATTCTCAGCAACTTTCAAGTAAAAAGTAAAATATTATTAACTGTAGTCACCATGCTATACATTAGCTCTCCAGAACTTATTCCTTTGATAACTGAATGTTTATACCCTTTAAACACCAGTTTTCCTTTTCACTTAAATCCCTTATTAAGACGATAATAGATTCAAAACAACAAAACATCCATTTCAACCAAACGTCCATTCCAACCTCTGGCAACCACCATTCTACTCTTTGCTTCTGTAATTCTGACTATATTAGATTCCACTAAAGTGAGATCATGCAATATTTTTCCTTTTGTGACTGGCTCATTTCACTTGGCATAGTATCTTTGGAGTTCATTCATGTTATTGAAAAGGGCAGGATTTCTTTCTTTTTAAGGCTGAATAATATTTCATTGTTTAACACGTTTTATTTATTCATTTATCCATCAACAGGCACTTCAGTTGTTTCCATATCTACTTGTTAACAATGATACTGCAATGGTTAAATGAAGTATTTACTATCAAAGGGCTCTAAACACTTAAATGTTTCTTGTTATAATTTCCTTTAGAATCACTGCAATTTTGGAAGAAAGGAGTTGATTTCCTGCTAAAGGGTCAATTGAATATATTGTCTTCTTTTTCTCTTCCATTATGAACAATTGTAGAAGCTTATTTTTTATGTATTTTTTTTTTTACTTCTTCAATTTTAATTGCTCCTGTCTCCTAAACACCTCCAGATGGGAAATGAAAGACCAGAATCAAACTGTATGTATAGAAAAACATAAAACTCAGCATTGTAGTCCTCTGCTGCTCACTGTGATTGATTATGGAGTAGCTTTCTTTCTTTTCCCTTGAGTGTACCTCCATCAGATACTTCCGTGCTGATCCATGCCATCTGCTCTGTGAAACTGGCTGTCAGACAACCATACACTTTAAGCCCTAAGTTATCCGAATTCTATCTTTGAAATTATGTTGTGATTATTAAAAATCTTTTTTATATAGAGGATTTCAAATAGCTAAGCATATGCTAAATTTTTCACACTTCACAAGTTCGAGTTTTCTTGGTTCAAATCAGGATTCAAAATAGATGTGTTGCTTTAAATACGTGTTTTAAAAATGCATATGGATTCTCCAAAATTTGGGTTTCTAAGCAAGAAGATATGCCATATAATCAAAGCCAATTTATATTGGCTTTGTCTTAATGAAATGTAGATCATCAGAATCTCTTATTTCTTAGTAACATGGGGTTTCTGTGATGCTGTCTGTAAAGTGTTGATATGTCTTTAGATAAAGGGGTTGCTCTTTAAGAAAATATTACTACTTTTCATGATTTTATTAACAAGGTGTTGCTTTAAATTAAAACTGTAGCAAAAATGCCGTGGCTCTGATTTTAAATTGTTATAGTTTCTAGACAGCAAAGGAAAGCTGAAAATAAATGCTGCATTTAAAAATAAATGTTGCTTTACCAAAGAGGTGGGAAGATGGAAGACAGGATGGAGTGAAAGGCTCCAGTAATTTTACCTATGGTACTCTGAGTTCACAAAGGTGTCTTGTACTCAGACCGAAAACTACAGTGTGAAGAGGGGACAGCATGAGTGAAGAGAAAGTGGATTTGCACCCTTCACTTCCCAACCACAGGAAAGGAAGTGACTTTAAAATGCCGGGACGGAACAAAAACATCTCAGATGTGCAGGCTTTAATGAGAAGAGCTCAAAATGCCTTAAAATGCCTTTGATGTTGCAATGAAAACAGCTTTTGAAGTTAAACAGTATGATTTGATGGTTGAGTAGAAAGTAGGCTTTTTCTAGAGCACCAAATGCATCAGATATGGCTATAACACTAATTTTCTGATGTGTCTGTCAGTTAAGCAGAGCTAAATTAATTTATTCACTGCATATTTGTCTGCTAATTTTTCTCTAATGAACAAAGATATTACTTGCTTCATAAGTTCCTGTCTTCTTGAAGTTTTGTAGAATATGATAGTATCAACAACAAAAATAATTAATTCTTTTCAAAAATCCAGGTCCTCAGTAAAGCCTTTTTTTGAAAAATTAGTTCTATGTATATTTACATTGAAAGAGAACAATTCTCAAGTGACTGAAAAATGTTTAAAGCATTTTATTAGAAATAACTATGTTACCTATCTCATTGACAGAAACATGTCCAAGACTGTTTTATAATCCCTGTACATCCGTCAAAAACTAGAACTTTGAAAGATTCATATATTGCATACTAAAGCAGGATAGAGTGATGCTTATTTTCAAGAATCATTTAGAATAGTGATCTCTAAAGTATTAGGTACTAACCTCAATATAATTCAGTGGGGTGGAAGTAGGGCACAGGTTAGACATGATAGAGATGTCATTAGTGTGTTTTGAAACAAATCTCAAACAGAGGTCACAAACTATGGTCTGTGGGTCAAACCTGGCTCACCAATGTTTGTATAAATAAAGTATTATTGAAACACAGCCTTGCCTATTTCAGTTATGTGCCACTTAACAATGGGGATATGTTTTGAGAAATGCATCTTTAGGTGATTTTGTTGTTGTGCTAACATCAGAAGGTACTTACACAAATCTAGACGGTGTAGCTCACTACACCCAGGCTATGTGGTGTAGGCTATTGCTGCTGGGCTACAAACCTGTACAGCACATTACTGTATTGAATACTGTAAGCAAGTGTAACACAATGGTAAATATTTGTGTATCTAAACATATCTGATCATAGACAGGATACTGTGAAAATACAATATAAAAGATAAAAGAAGGAACACCCATATAGTGCACTTACCATGAATGGTGGTTGCTCTGGGTTAATCAGTGAGTGGTGAGTATATGTGAAGGCCTCAGACATTACTTGTACATTATTGTAGATTTTAGGAACACTTAGACTACACTAAATTTATTAATTATATATTTTTTTGAGATGGAGTCTTGCTGTGTTGCCCAGGCTGGAGGGCAGTGATGCGATCTCAGCTCACTGTAACCTTCGTCTTCTGGGTTCAAGCAATTCTCCTGTGTCAGCCTCCAGGTAGCTGGGACAACAGGTGCACGCCATCATACATAATTTTTTGTATTTTTAGTAGAGATGGGATTTTGCTGTGTTGACAAGGCTGGTGTTGAACTCCTGACCTCAGGTGATCTGCCCACCTCAGCATCCCAAAGTGCTGGAATTACAGGTGTGAGCCACCATGCCTGGCCACATTTTTTTTTCAATAATAACCTCAGCTTACTGTAATTTTTACTTAATAAACTTGAATTTTTTAAACTTTTTGACTCTTGTAATAACACAACTTAAAATACAAACACACTGAGCAGTTGTACAAAAATATTTTTTATTTATATCCTTAAACTATAAGCCTTTTCTCTATTTTAAAATTTTCCGGATTTTTTTTTTTTTCTACATTTTAAACTTTTTTTTTTTTTTTTTTTGTCCTCAAACACAAGTACACACATTAGCCTAGGCAGGGTCAATCACTCCACAATAGGAATTCTTCAGGTCCATGTTAATCTTATGGGACCACCAATACATGTATGTTCTCCTGACCAAAACATCGTTATGCAGGGCATGACTGTATGTATCTATTGTTCAAGGCTGCTTTCATGTTACTATGTTAGGATTGAGTAATTGTGACAGATTTATGGTTTGCAAAGCCTGCAGTATTTACTAATGGCAACTTTACAGGAAAACGTTTGCCAACTTCTAACATAAAATAACAAGAAAGATTCTAAGCTTTGCTGATTTATATGGGTTTACACGGGTCTCCTTTGTAGGTCTGAGTGCTAGGTCGTTATAACTCATATATATTCTAAATGAGATTCCCTGCAAAAGTGTCAGGCCTTTCTAACTTGGGGTGATGGACAGTGAGCCCTCAGTTGGCCATTCCTTAAGTCTGTTGTATCTTATCACACTGTATGTGCCCAGTTAGCTAGACATACGATTGATTTATCATTTTTTACTATTTTTAATGAAAATAGTCATCTTAAAATAAGCAAATGACTTTATTTAAAAAAAATCCTTCTGTAAAATATGCAAAATAATCTAGATTGACTATACCACTGCTGATACAAGCATAAGCAACAAGAAATAGCAGAGGTGACACCATATCTATGTCTAGCATAAGCTTGTCATCAGCCATACATATCAATTTTAAACCGTGAAAATCTACTTGAATTTGATAAGAAGTAGGTTATTTTTGGAAATGATTAAAACAATTTAAAATATAATTTTATATCTGCTTTTATTATGAATATACCTATCCTTAAGTTTATATTTTTGCCTTGAGTTTTAACTAATTGCATTATGGCATCATACTTGATAAGACATTAACAAAACCAGCATCCAAGGCCATGCAGCTGTGCAATTTTCAGTACTGTTTAAAGACACAAGGTACTCAATATTATAATGTGTAAAGTTTTACTGAAGCAAATGACAAAATTCTCTTTTGAAGGATCTAAATAGGGAAGAAATGGAAAACCCAATTCAGCTGGGGATACATGTGTTCTTCCTGCTGAAGTATTTATTCCAGAGTAATAACAATAGAATGATGAACTGAAATTTATAATTTTGTAATTACATGCCATTAGAAAACACATAGAAAACACCTTTGAAGATTTGAAAAAAGTGAGTAATGAGCCAATTACTCCCAATATGGGAGTTTTATTATGAAGTTGGATCAAAGTATAGATTTTAAAATAGTCTCATTTATAACATTTGTTTTCTAAATATGAAATATACAGAAAGTGTCATTTGAAATATATGAAATATACAGAAAGTGACATTTTGGATTCTTAAGAGAAAAATAAATAATAAAAAATTTGTTCTCTAAAGTAAGTGACTTCTTTAGTAAAAGCACTGTTTTATGAGAAAATTCTGGAGGTATAATAGCAATGGGCTACATTAATGATGGTACTATGAGGTTGCAGTTATATCAACATTTATAGGTAACCTATAATGACAAAGGAGATATACACACACAAACACACACACATGTAGAGGACTCTTTACAATAATAAAACTCTCTTCATGAGAAGGACTATGAAAATCTTTGGGATCATTCAGAGATTCTCAAGTTACCTCAAATTATTTTAAAAAGTAACAACTTCAAGATGCATTAGGAATGTTCATTTTTGAAAAATACAAGTGAAGTTCCTGGTTTCATGTTCTATCTTTCTGTGGAAGCCTGGGCACAGACAAGTTGCCATGGAAAGTACTGTATAGCTGATGATAGTCTTCATTATTTTAGAAGTAAAGGCTAAACCAACTTACACCCCAAATCCTGGGCACAAAGATAATCCCAGGTAATGGTCCCTTCCCTGTATGAACCTGCTGGAAAAACATCTCATCCAGGAAATTCATTTGCTACAGAAATAAATAAAATACAAAAGGAAAAAAAAAACCCTCCAAATTGAATAACGAACAATATTAATATTTAACTTGAGACTTTTAAAACAAAGTGTAGTGAACAGTTGAAAAATGACAGAGTATTCCAGGTACCTACCACATATTAAAAAAAAAAAAAAAAAGGAGCATAATCTGTAAAATGGGTAGGTTGAATTCAGGCTAAAAGTTCCTTAAGCAAGATGTGTAAGACTCCCTTATAATGCTAAAAGATGGCATTTACAAGGAATATACAGTCATTAGAATATGAAAAAGTCAAAATATAACATCAACCTTCATAAGGCAAAAGCAGGAGATAAGATTTGAAAAAAGTGAAAATATATTATTGGTAAAATATTTTGTTAACAATTTTTCAGTTTATCATAGTTTAAATACAAATTAGGTAAAAGTAGATCATCCCGAGTAAATCTAATTTACATATATTGAGACTCTATCCTGCAAACAAAACAAAATATTACTCTTTTAAATATCTGTGGAACTCTCAAAAAACTGACTATACATTAAGCTAAAAAAGAAAGCCTATTAATTGCCAAGATGGGAATAATATAAACAAATTTATCTGATCACAAAAAATTTATAAATTAATAACAAAGTTAGAAAACATAAAAAGTTTCTGACATTTGTAAATGGAAAATTTTGCTTTTTCATGAAACGTTGATGAAAGAGGAAATTCAGAATAAAATTTCTGTGTTTTTCTTCTTTTTTCTCTAGCTTTATTGAAGTGTAATTGACAATTAAGAATCGTATATATTTTAGATAAAAACTTGATATTTTGATACATGCATATATTGTGAAGTGATCACCACAATCAAGGTAGCATATTTATCACCTCATGCAATTACCATTATTATACTATTATTGTTGTGGTAAGAATATTTAGCATCCGCCCTCTTAGCAATCAAATATACAGTACACTATTGTTAGTTACATTAATATTGCCATTCATTAGATCACCAGAAGTTATTCATCTTTGGTAGCTGAAACTTTGTACCTTTTGACTAACACTGACCCATTTTCCCCTCCCCTCTGCTCCTGGTAATCACTATTCTACTCTCTGCCTTCTATGAGTTTGACTATTTTGGATTTCACATATAAGTTAGGTATAAATTTTTCACATATAAATTTCCATGTATGGTTTATTTCACTTAGCATAATGTCTTCCAGGTTAATTCATATTGTCACTAATGGCAAGATTTCCTTGTTGTTTAAGGCTGATAAATATTCTATTATATGTATTTATGTATTATGCCACATTTCCTTTATCCACTTACCTATCAAAACACATCTAGGTTATTCCCATTTCTTGGCTATAGTTCTGCAGTGTACATGAAAGTACAGATAACTCGAGATACTGATTTAATTTCCTTTGGTGATATACTCAGAAGTGGAATTGCTGGATTTTTATGGTAGCCATATTTTAAATTTTAGGGGGAACCTTCATACTATTTTCCTTACTGACTTACCAATTAACATTCCCACCAACAGTGTACAAGTGTTCTCTTTTTTCCACATTCTGGCCAACACTCATTCCTACTGCTAATACTCATTCCAACAGGTGTGGTATGATATTTCACTGTGGTTTTGATTTGCATTTCCCTGATGATTAGTGGTGTCGAGTGCCCTTTCATATACCTGTTGGTCTTTTCATATGCTCATTGCCATATCTTCTTTTGAAAAGTATCTATTTGGGTCCCTTGCCCATTTTTTAATTGAGTTATTTGTGCTTTTTTGGTATTGAGTTGTATGAGGTTTTTTTATAATATATATGTTTTGCATGTTAGTGTCTTATATACAGTTTGCAAATATTTTCTTCCTATATTCTGTAGGTTGTCTTTTCACACTGTTGAATGTTCCCTTTGCCGTACAGAGATTTTTTTAAGTTTGTTGCAATCCCACTTATCTGTTTTTGCTTTTGGTGTCTGTGCTTTTGCTGTCAAATCAAAAAATGGACAAACAAGGAAAAACATTACCCAGAACTATCTCAAGCAGAAGCTTTTTTTCTTGTTTGCTTCTAGTAGTTATACAGTTTTGGGTCTTATGTTTATGTGTTTAATCCATTTTGAGTTGATTTTTGTATATTGTGTGAAATAAGGATCCAGTTTCATTCTTCTGCATGAGGACATACAGTTTTCATCACACCATTTATTGAGGAGCCTATCCTTTCACCTTGTCAAAGATTAGCTGTCCAACCATAATGGATAGATTTATTTTTGTTCTATTGGTCCATAGTCTGCCTCTACGACAGTGCCATACTGTTTTGATTACTGTGGCTTTGTAATGTACCTTGAAGTCACAAAATGTGATCACCTGAAAAAAGGGTCTTTGAAAAATTTCTTTGGATTCACAGATTGAGAGTATTTTTAATATTGTCTTTTTGGCTTGCATATGTCTTATGATCTTTCTATAATAAGCTTATATTACTTTGTAATTATACTAAAAATAAGCCCTTTAAAATAATAAAAAGAAGATATAACTTGAAAAAATAGAAAACAAAGTTTCTATCTGGAAAAGTAAGCTAATGCAATCATTGTTTTTCAAATTATTGTCTATTAGAACTTACAAGATATAGTTAAAATAGTCCTTGAAAGGAAATTTTATAATGTAAAAATGCTAAATAAATAAGAAGATTAATAAAGGCCAACCAAGTAAGCATTCAATTTGGAAAATTTAAAAACAAAAATAAAACAAATATTTAGAGGAAACATTATTTAAGGAGAAAATCCTTATTCTTTGCATAAGAAAATAAATGAAAAGGAGTTTATAGGATTAGAAAAAGATAAATAGCTAGAAAGCAGAACAGTTGTAGAACTCATAAATATACTAAAATCTATTCATTGAAAAAAGTGTAAAATAGCAAACTGTTAGCTAAACAGATCAATAAAAAGGGAGAAAATATAAAATACAAAATGAAAAATAGACATGAAAATGACTAAGAATATAGAAGACACAAAATATGACACTGCTTCTCTCACCCTTATGCAAGTGAATTAGGAAATCTATAGGAAATAAATACTTTAGAGCAAAAATACCTAGAAAAATATAAAAATGAAATTCCAGTAAACCAATTACCAAAAGAAAAACTGAAAAAAAAAATGAAGTTACCCTCAAAAAGTTCCAGGTCACAAATAGATTTCCAGGGAAATTCTAACAATCTTTTAAGGAACAAATTCAGTTATGTGTTGCTTAACGATGGAAATACATTCTGAGAAATCCATCCTTAGGGGAGTTCTTTTATTATTATTATTATTTTATTTTTTCATAAGTTATTGGGGTGTGGGTGGTATTTGGTTACATAAGTAAGTTCTTTAGTGGTGATTTGTGAGACCCTGGTGTTCCCATCACCCAAGCAGTATATACTGCACTATATATGTCGTCTTTTATCCCTCGACCCCCTTGCATTCTTCCCCCCAAGTCCCCAAAGTCCATTGTATCATTCTTATGCCTTTGCATCCTCATAGCTTAGGTCCCACATATCAGTGAGAACATACGATGTTTGGTTTTCCATTCCTGAGTTACTTCACTTAGAATAATAGTCTCCAATCTCATCCAGGTCACTGCAAATGCTGTTAATTCACTCCTTTTTATGGCTGATTAGTATTCCATTGTCTACAGTGTATATATACCACAGTTTCTTTATCCAGTCATTGATTGATGGGCATTTGGGTTGGTTCTACGATTTTGCAATTGTGAATTGTGCTGCTATAAACATGTGTGTGCAAGTATCTTTTTCAAATAATGACTTTTTCCTCTAGGTAGATACCCAGTAGTGAGATTGCTGGATCAAATGGTAGTTCTACTTTTAGTTCTTTAAGGAGTCTCCATGCTGTTTTCCACAGTGGCTGTACTAGTTAGGAGAATTCTTTTTTGTGCAAACATCATAGATTTTGCCTTACACAACCCTAGATGGTATAGCCTACTACACACCTAGGCTATAGGGTATAGTATAGCCTATTGCTCCTAGGCTACAAACCTGTACAGCACAGTACTATACTGAATACCATAGGCAACTGTCACACAATGGTAAGTATCTATGTATCTAAGCATATCTGAACATAGAAAAGATTCAGTAAAAATGTCATACAATCTCATGGGACCACCATTATATATGCAGTTTGTTGTTGGCTGAAATGTCATTATGCAGTCCATGACTACAACTCTAACAGCAGAGAGTTGTAGACTATAGTAATGCAAGGATATGTTCTATATCATTTTATGTAGCAAGTGCAACATTGTTATAAAACCCAACAGAAGTTGCACGAAAAGGAAACTTCAGCCCAACTCAGTTATAAATATCAATGCAGATATCTGAATTTAGTAGGAAACAGAACTCAGTGGAACATTAAAGAATGCTGTGTCCTTACCAAGTAGGATTTAATGCAAGTGGAAAATAATGTAGTTGTCTCCTTAGACTTTAAGTGCCATCTTTACTAAATGAACAAAACAGAACTCTTAAGGACTTTCAGTAAGGGATGGTGGATTGAACAATGCCTCTAAATATGCTCCTTCCAATATTTCCTTAAAATTATCGTAAAGATGTATTATAAAGATATAATCTATAAGTATAGGAAGTAAGAAGAGGAGACACAGCAATAAAATTTTAGAGGCAGAAAAATATGCTGATGAGGAAAAACTGACATAGTAACCCAAGAAAGCGAAATCTTAGGCTGGCCAGAGAGAAAGCCAAGTACTGATTCTTTTTCTATCTTAGAGTTCTCAAAAGGCTTAGGATTTGGAGGCGCTTGATACCTCTGAAGGGAAAGTAAAGAAATGGTAGCTGAAAAAAGGAAGATAAGGTAAAAGCTATTTAAGAAGTAGCTATCCCCAAATTCATGTTTCTTTATGACTGATTAACTCCCATTTTAAGAGAATAATTCACATGACTGGAGAGAGGAAAACAGGATTTCTGGCTTGGGGCCTCCTGGCATAGTGGAGAGCAGTGGAGCTCTCCTGAAAGCAGGAGACTAAGTGATGCTATGAGGGATTAACGCTGACATGCACTATCTCTTCCATTCACATATCAGAACACTTGTATCCAGGCCTTTGCCTTCTAGCCAGGAGATTGAAAATGTCTTTTTTGAGGAATCTGACCAATACAAAGAGGAAAGCTCTCAAGTTATTGAGATTGGGTTACACTGTACAGTGAAACTCAAATAGCCTGATCCATGTGCTCAGAATTTCCAAAGTGCTCTTAATTCCTGACTCTAAAATATTAGCAGATAATTAAAGATATCCAGATACCAGAGGAAGACCTCCAATATGAAATAAGAACAGAAAACCAAACCCAAAAAAATGACCAAACAAGAAATAAACAAACAAAAAACACAGGAAACACTATTTAGAGAGAAAAACTCAAGAACATCAATATTTTTACAGATAGATAAGATAGTGCCTCTATAAAATCAAAACACAATACTAAAAAAAGAAAAAAAAAGAATACTTGGAAAATAAAAGGACCTCTTGGAAATTAAGCACAACATTGTGGAAATAAAGAATGCATTATAAAAGGTGGAGGTGGGGTGACTAACTCACCACAGTTTGTCTTAGCACTAAAAGTCTCACTCCTGGGAAACCTCTCTATCCTGGGTCACCTTAGTTGGAGGATGATACGGTTTGGCCCTGTGTGCCCACCCAAATCTCTTGTTGAATTGTAATCTCCCGTGTTGCGGGAGGGACTTGGTGGGAGGTGATTGGATCATGGGGGCAGATTTCCCTCTTGCTGTTGTCATGACAGTAAAACAGTTCTCATGAGATCACGTTGTTTAACATGTGCAGCACTTCCCCTTCACTCTCTCTTCTGCTCCGCCATGGTAAGATGTGCTTGCTTCCTCTTCGGCCATAATTATAAGTTTCCTGAGACCTCCCACCCATGCTTCTTGTACAGCCTGTGGAACTGTAGTCAATTAAACCTTTTTCCTTTATAAATTACTGAGTATCAGATAGTTCTTTATAGCAGTATGAGAACAAACTAATACAGAGGACAAATTAACTAAACCTCTCAAGCTGATGAGCAAAAGGAAGAGAGATGAGAATTGGACTATCTTAAAAAGTCCAACATCCAGAAAGAGAAGAGAGAAGAAAAGGAGAAGGAAATGATAAAATAATTCATGAAAAATTTCCAAAATGTTACAGAAAAAGGGCATCAAGTTCCTACAAAAGTAGATGAAAATATACCCACGGCAAAGCGCATACTGGGGAATTTTCGGATTATTGAGGACAAAAAGAAATCCTGTGTGCTTCCAGAGGGAGAGGACAACAAAGAGTGTCATCTACAAATAATCGGAAATCAAAATGACTGGACTTCGAAACCACGCTGGACAATACAATAATCCAGTATAATAGTACTTTCAAAATTCTGAAAGAAATTATTTTCCAACCTGGAATTTCATATTCAAACAACCAATGTAAGAGTAGAAGAAAGTCAGTTTTCAACATGCAAGTTATTGGAAATTGGCTTCCAATACTCCATTTTCCCAGGAAGCTCCTTTAGGGTCCAGTAAATATGAGACAAAATTTTAAAAAAGTAAGACACAGGCTATTAGAAACAGGAGATCGAGGCCAGGCGCAGTGGCTCAGGCCTGTAATCCCAGCACTTTGGGAGGCAGAGGGAGGCGGATCACGAGGTCAGGAGATCCAGACCATCCTGGCTAACACGGTGAACTCCCGTCTCTACTAAAAATACAAAAAACTAGCCGGGCGAGGTGGCGGGCGCCTGTAGTCCCAGCTACTCGCAGGCTGAGGCAGGAGAATGGCGTGAACCCAGGAGGCGGAGCTTGCAGTGAGCCGAGATCCGGCCACTGCATTCCAGCCTGGGCGACAGAGCGAGACTCCATCTCAAAGAGAAAAAAAAGAAAAGAAAAGAAAAAAGAAACAGGAGATCGAACATGGGAGAGAGACAAATTAAATACCCAGGATTATGCTAAAGAGAATCACGGGATAATAATGTATACAAACATAGAAGGCAATTAGCACAGATTGAAACATACATATTGAAGCTGTCACCACCAAGAATCTTTTCACTTTTGTATTGTATTACCAACTGACGGTACTCAAGTGAGCTTGGCCAAGCTTCTTAGCTCTCTTTTGCCTGTCCAAGTGCTGGTAAGACTCTGCTCTCCCTCGCTGCCCAGCTGCCTGGATAGAGTGAGGACAACATCTGATCCTACAGAAACATTCATGTTTGACCTACTCCTAAGAGCTGGAGATTGGCAAAGGTAAACTTAGAAGCACAAAACACAGAGTAGCACACTCTCTGCTAACATTTTCCTCTTGATTGGATAGAACTTGATTCCGCCAGATAACCGCATTTGGTGAACCGGTTGCTTTCCATGGATCACCATGGGCTTGCCCCCTGACAACCTGAGAATTGATTTTTACAACCTCCAAGAAAAAAACTGAAGCCTGAATATAAACCAGAGACTGTTCAAACCACTTTTCCTAAGCACCTGCAACTATCAATAATAACACTGTCCTTTTCTCACATAGTCTTGTGTTTGCTACTCAGTTGTCATATTAATCACTTTCACACTGATTAATAATTTATTTAATTACTTGGTAAAACAATGAAATGTTTGATTTAGAAATAAAGCAAAATTATAAGTCAGAATCATCTTTAATGGACAATTATTGCATATGTTCCATTAAAGCTACCCACTGACATGGCTTTCATTTCATTTCCATTCAATGTTAGAGGCATTAACCAATGAAATTAGACAAATGGAAGAAATGAAAACTATAATAACTGGCAAAGAGGAGACAAATTTATCACTGTGTTAGGTGAACTGATTTTTTTTGTGATAGACCCAAAACTTCTAAGAGAATCAAGTGAACGACCATTACAATCAGTACTATAATTCAGTAATGTGTCTTGGTAGAAAACAAATAGCTGTCGTGTACTGATACAGAACAATTCCAAAATTGTCAAATAAAAAAAATCAAACAAGACACAGAATATTGTAAAGAGGATGTTATCTTTTTAAATTTTAAATTTAAGTATTTATTTTTTCTTCAACTTTGAAGTTCCAGGGTACATGTGCAGGATGTCTAGGTTTGTTACATAGGTAAATGTGTGCCATAGTGGTTGGCTGCATGGGTCAACACATCACCTAGGTCTTACATCCAGCATCCATTAGCTATTATTCCTGATGCTCTCCCTCCTCCCACAACCCTGGACAAGCCCCCGCATGTGTTGTTCCCCCACCATGTATCCATGTGTTCTTATTTTTCAGCTCCCACTTCTAAGGGAGAACATGTGGTGTTTTGTTTTACTGATCCTGCATTAGTTTGCTGAGGATAATGGCTTCCAGCTCCATCCATGTCTCTGCAAAGAACATGATCTTGTTCCTTTTATGGTCACAGAGTATTCCATGGTGTATATGTACCATATTTTCTTTATCTAGTCTATCATTGATAGGCATTTGGACTGATTCCATGTCTTTGCTGGATGCTATCTTTTAAAAATAATAAATGTATGCCTGTGCTGAGTGGGTAAAATAAGATACTATATATTTGTTTTGCTTGATTTGTAGAAGACACATACCTGTATGTAGGCCCTTTCTGCAACTTTTCTTTGTAGCCTCAAGACTTCGCACTCTTTTGATTTCCTTGCTCCATTCACATAATTCATGGCCTCATGTAGTAGTAGTTCCTACTTCCTCAAAGGCATTCATCCTGTTTCCATGTTAAAGAGTCACTCTAGTTTAGGCCTCATAACCTCCTTTCTTTGTAGTTGCACTCCTCTCTTTGTTGCACCACGAGTTTCTCTCCAAAACAACACATTGCCTAGAATCAAAGACCTCATTCATTCTTTCCAGACCCACCTCTCCCTGATTCCTTATCCATGGCAAACTCAACTCCGAAACTTACTATATCATGAACTAAACTTTGTACTTCTGCCCCTGCCCTCACATGTTAATATTCTGCACAATGCCCTCCCTGATTTTTTCCAGACAAAATCACAAGCATCTTTAAATTAATTTCCATGACTACCTACCTCTTCCATGACGATGTTCCTTTGGATGGATTTCCTTTGGACAGATTCTCTTCTTCCTTACACATATCTCCCCTTAATACTTTCAAAAATGAACCTGGTACGCTTCAGGAGACATTCTGCAGGCACTTGTTTTGTTCTGCCGAAGAGGCTGGAGGTGGGGAATGAAAGGAATTTTTGAAAGAGACACACAATATACACTGAAAGCAGGTGTCTCATGAGGGACACCTCATAAGGAGAAGTTTTCTTCTTACTGGTAAGAGATTCTGACCTATGTCTATCATAGAGCTGATTCCAAACGTGCTTGACTTTTTTACGCTAACATCTTCTTATGCCTTTCTTCTTCCCCCCAGGATGTAACAGTCCCTCCCAAGCCTGTCTCGCTCCATCCTTTATATCAGACTAAACTCTATCCTCCTGCTAAGTCACTGCTGCATCCACAGACCCTCTCACAGGCTGACTGTCTTGCCCCAGGACCCTTCAGTCATCTGTCCTTCTCCTTGAGTGATGAACAGGATAATTCTCACACCCTCCTCAGTCACAATGCATGCAACAAGGTGAGAACCCCTCCCCAAAATGAGGATTATTCTGTGCTGTGAACCTTCATTACACTTGACTTTTAAAACTTAAATGTGGAGGAAACTTATGTGTTAGGAATATTTAAATATTAAATATCTAAATGTACAAAGAATATTAAATGTTTGTGTGAAAGCATATTACCTTATAAGCGGATAATAATTGAACTTGGGAGATAATAACCATTTATATATTTTTCCAAAGTCATTCACTGATTTGTATTTTTCATTGTTCCATGTTCTAACTCCATGGTGGAAATTCCAAGACATTTTTCAAAACCTCACAAAATGCCATTATTAATTTATATTCTAGTCTTAGTTCAGTGTTCCTAAAAAGCTTCCTTAAATTACAGTGCCTTGTTGAGGAGGCACTTATAATTAGAGTCAATGGGCAAAAAATGACTTAGAATTATTGTGGGTATCTGCAAAATAATATTCACATTTTACTGTAAAATGTACCTATCTGCTTCACTGTGTATAGTAATGGGATATGTAAAAACTAATGAAGTGTTTTGTACCTGAAATGTGTGTGTGTGTGTGTGTCTGTCTGTCTGAGTGTGTATGATACAAAACAAGTAAAAAATATTTATAGTTGACTTTGGAATTCAGTCATAAATGTTTTCTAGGAATAAACAGTTAAACTATATGGGGCTTACATATAAGTGCCCTTTGCTCTTCCGTTAAGGGCATCCTGGCTAGCACAGATGATCAGACCCTGAAAATTTCCTAAAATAATTGACTAGTTAAACTTTAATTAAATCTTTTTGTGAAATTCAAAATTCTGTTTAAAAGCATTTATTCTACAAGATATCTATCTCCAATTAAATACACCTCTATACTTAGAAATCAATCAAAATCATCTTCCAGAATGTAGTTGGATAATACTCCTTGGAGCCTGAGGCAGTTTTAAAGAAAAAAATGTGGGTAAACCCTGTCTAAATGCAAACAGTCATCTAAAAGCAAACACTACAACACTATTACATAAGGAAAAAATAGATTTTTATATTTAATAGCTTCTATGACAACTGAATCATCAATTTTGATTAAACAAATTTTATAATATCAATTTTTTGCCAATAAATGTTTTTGGGCAACATTTAATATGCCATTTGTCTGACCTTTGTTTGTGTCCCACTCTTGGACTAGAAAATAAGTATATGAGAGAAAGTATAATATTTTAAAAATTATTTCATATTATTTGAAATTCTTTCTGATTTAATATTTACCAACAGCCATGAAATCCATTTGGTTATTTGAGTTAATAATTCTGATAATAATATTATCATTTTCTTATAAATTGTCATCTATGATAAGGTTATGATTTAATTTACAGATATCAATTACATGATATAGCTCATTCTTTTGATATTTTGAGAATGTTTTCTGGAACTGTTCAGCAAGGATAGACTCTATTTTATCCATATTTCAGCCTTTGTTTAGTTAGGCTGAGAAGAACAAAAGCTGTGTGAAATTGGACAACTATTTTCAGTCCACATAATCCTCATAATAGATTTTGTCTTTTTGAGTGTGAGGTTTATTGATACTGAATAAAGAACCATTCAGAACCAAAATAATAATAGTAATAATAATAAGATAGCAATACAACACTTTTAATGGAATGTTCAATTCCTTAGTCTTGAATCTGTACTATCTTATTAAAGTACATGAATTACCAATTTGATGTCTACGTTTACAAACATTGTTTGTTAGATACTGGGTCAATAGCATACTAATTTATCAGGATTTTTTCTTTTTAATTGAAATAACTTAATGCCTTTAATTGTAAGACATAATCTCTTATTTAATTAGCTTTTATCCAATACCCTAACATCATTCCCAAGTCTGACCTTACAGCTTTGCCTACTGGGCTATCTCCAAACTCAAATCTTCCCATCCTTCCCTCTGGACAACCATGCTGAACTTGTCTTACCAATCTTTAGAGTCTCTCTTTAACTGGGCTACAATAGGTGTTCAACAGGTTTTATTCTTCTTCTGCTGAGTCTGCAGTGTGAGCTCTTCTCTTCTAAATTTTCATCAAACTCCTCATGTCCTAAATCTTCATCCTAATCTGTCCCTTACTTTTTTACTTTCAATATGGAACTTTATAACTGGGTACATCATATCCTATAAGGATGCTCAGGTACTTTCTTTTCATCCTGGAATAAAACAGTACAACTGCCTTCTTCACTTCCTTGCAGCCTCATGAAGGGGGTCATTCCTTTTACTTTCTTTTCTTTTTTTTTTTTTGGTTTTAATTATGCTTTAAGTTCTGGATACATGTGCAGAACATGCAGGTTTGTTACATAGGTATACATGTGCCACGGTGGTTTGCTGCACCCGTCAACCCAGCATCTACATTAGGTATTTCTCCTAATGCTATCCCTCTCTGAACCCCCAACCCCCAACAGGCCCCAGTGTGTGATGATCCCCTTTCTGTGTCCATGTGTTCTCATTGTTCAGCTCCCACTTATGAGTGAGAACATGCAGTGTTTGGTTTTCTGTTCCTGTGTTAGTTTGCTGAGAATGATGGTTTCCAGCTTCATCCATGTCCCTGCAAAAGACATGAACTCATCCCTTTTTATAGCTGTATAGTATTCCATGGTGTATATGTGCCACATTTTCTTTATGCAGTCTATCATTGATGGGCATTTGGGTTGGTTCCAGGTCTTTGCTATTGTGAATAGTGCTGCAATAAACATACGTGTGCATGTGTCTTTATAGTAGAATGATTTATAATTATTTGGGTGTATACCCAGTAATGGGATTGCTGGATCAAGTGGTATTTCTGGTTCTAGATTCTTGAGGAATAGACTCACTGTCTTCCACAATGGTTGAACTAATTTACACTCCCACCAACAGTGTAAAAGAGTTCTTCTTTCTCCACATCTTCTCCAGCCTCTGTTATTTCATGACTTTTTAATGATCACCATTCTAACTGGCACAAGATCATATCTCATTTTGGTTTTGATTTGCATTTCTCTAATGACCAGTGATTATAAAGTTATTTTTTCATATGTTTGTCGGCTGCCTAAATGTCTTCTTTTGAGAAGTGTCTGTTCATATCCTTTGTTCACTTTTTGATGGGGTTGTTTGTTTTTTCTCTTGTAAATTTGTTTAAGTTCCTTGTAGATTCTGGATATTAGCCCTTGACGGAAGGATAGATTGATTGCAAAAATCCTTTTATCCTTGAAAGTGAGATAGCCCAGCACATAAGAAAATGATACCTCTAGTTTCTTTGTCTGAGTTTATTTCTTGCCCCAACGCTTTTTACATGGTGATATTGGACAAGTCATTTAACTACTGAATGCCTCTGTTTACTCATTTTTAAAATAAGAATAATAATAGTACCTACCTTATTAGAGTATTATGAAAATAAAATTGACAAATATGTGTAAAAGTACCTGAAGATAATGAAAAACATATAAAAGTTAGGTCTTATTATCACTAAGCTTTCTGGGATTGTCATTCTTACTGCTTTCCAAAATCGTCCATTCTTCTCCATTGGATTCCTCCCCTTTGTATCCAGAAGCCTAAAAAACAAAATAAAACAATACAAAAGGAGCACTTCATCCTTTTCCTTGATGATGCTGCAAATCTATCAGTTTCAAAATGTTCTTTCTCTCAAAGTGGTCAATAGCCACTATCTCCATCCCCTTTCTATAAACTCATTCTTTAGCCCATTCTTGAAAGCATTCTGACTTTCACTTCTACCAGTCTACTGAAATTGCTGGCAAGGGTAAACTGGTTGTCAGCAAATTCAGCTGAATTTCCTGACACAGTTGATCATTTCCTCTTGCATTTCTCTCCTCACTCTGCCCTTGGGTTAATACGCACATTCTAACTTTCTGACTGCTCCTTCTTTGCTTTCTTTGTGGACACTTCTTGCTCCTCTACCTCTTCTTTCTAATTGCCTCACTTCAGCTATTTACCCACTCACAGGCCTTAGTGATTATCTTAGTACTGATAAGTCTCAAATCCACACTTCCCGTCCTACTTCTCCACTGAGATTCAGTTTCATATCTTTAGCTGCTTGCTTATCATTTCCCCTAGGATGTCATGTTGTCACCTCAAACTCATCATTCATTTTGTCTCAAACTAGTTTTGCACTGGCTTTTCTACTTCTGTTATTAAAACCACAATTCTCAGTCCCCAAACTCAAAACTTGATTCATCTGTTATGCTTTTCGCTTTTTCTGTTTTGTCCTTATATTGAGTCATTCACCAGGTTGAATGCATTCTTATATTTTTTTCACACTAGTCTTTATTATTATTATTTTACTTTACTTAACTGATATTCTTATGTTCCTCTAGGCATGCTTTGGAAATTCCTTACTGTTCTACTTGTTCATGCATTTTCCCATATAAAATATTCTTCTATGTTCTCCTTTCTTTTTTTTTTTTTTTTTGAGACGGAGTCTTGCTCTGTCGCCCAGGCTAGAGTGCAGTGGCCGGATCTCAGCTCACCGCAACCTCTGCCTCCTGGGTTCACGCCATTCTCCTGCCTCAGCCTCCCGAGTGGCTGGGACCACAGGCGCCCACCACCTCGCCCGGCTAATTTTTTGTATTTTTAGTAGAGACGGGGTTTCACCGTGTTAGCCAGGAGGGTCTCGATCTCCTGACCTCGTGATCCGCCCGTCTCGGCCTCCCAAAGTGCTGGGATTACAGGCTTGAGCCACCGCGCCCGGCCCGTTCTCCTTTCTTATACAAACCATTCTTGTACTTTAAGTTTGCGTTAAATTATCCCTCTTCTTCTGTGACATTTCTCCGTGCATCAGTACTCAAAGTGATTTGTTTTCTCCCTTCAATTTCTATACTCTTCCTGTGCCAAGGCATCTCATGCGTATTATAGGTCATCTTGTATTTATTTGTTGTGCTTGTCTTGGTGTCTATCTAGGGTGTGACATAATATGCTATTTCCCACCTTATAGGCAAGGTAGTAAATATCTATTAATGATGAACAATTTCTACAATTACCTAACTTTTTCACCAGGAGCTCCAGATGCCTGAATTATTATGATTATTTCTATGTCAAGTAAAGACTAACTCTGAATCAACTTATGGATTTACCAGTTCATTTAGAATAACATCACTCAGTTGAGGATATTTCTTTTATTGAAGGCTATATCGGTTTCCACAGATCTGATGGAGTGTGTTGGGAGCATAGGTAGGGTGGGGTTGTGGAGGCAGGGGACATCTGACCTTCTCCTGAGGTGTTCTCATTCCTTTCTGTTATACAACCGCGAGTCGTGTAATACATGGTGACATCCTTTTTACTTCACTAGCAAGGTATGTCCTTAACAACTGTAGGTCAGCTGCTTCTCTGCCCCTACAGCTTACATGGGAGAGCATTATTACCTGCTTGCTGGGAGCAAGGTGAACTTCGTGAAGCTATCTCAGAACCATTCTCTTGGATGCCCTACATATCTTTCTTTGTTCTTCTGTTCATGTCCCCTTTGCCATAGGGAACTCCAAAACAGTCCACATTTGTGAGTTCATCTACTCACTAAAATTTATTTGTAACCCCAAATCAGCACTCATTGTCTTTGCTCTTCTAGTCATTTGCGGAAATTGACAGAACAGGGAGAAATTAGAATCTTCTATGTTCCCAACTCAGGTTGAACAAGGCAATGCTCTGCTTTATTGTTGTCATGCTGTAAGCAATTGTCCTTTTTAAAAGCCAGGTGCAGTGTCTCACGCCTGTAATCCCAGCACTTTGGGAGGCCAAGGCGGATGGATTACCTGAAGCCAGGAGTTGGAGACCAGCCTGACCAACATGGTGAGACCACGTCTCTAGTAAAAATACAAAAAATTAGCCGGGTGTGGTGGCACACACCTGTAATCCCAGCTACTCAGGAGGCTACGGCAGGAGAATTGCTTGAACCCAGAGGCGGAGGTTGCAGTGAGCAGAGATCACGCCATTACACTCCAGCCTGGGCAATAAGAGTGAAACTCCGTCTCAAAAAAAAAAAAAAAAAAAAAAAAATGTCCTTTTTGCGTTCTCTGTTCTCTGTGGTATCATGTTTTTGTTTGCATCTCTGTGTGTTTTGTTGGTAATTTTTCTGTTTAAAATGGCTGCTAAGCACAGTGTTGAAGGGCTTTCTAATGTTCCTACGCTCAAGAAGGCTGTGATGTGTCTTAAAGAGAAAATAAGTATGTTAGGTTAGCTACTCTTAGGCTTAAGTTATAGTACTGTTGGCCATGAGTTTGGTGTTAATGAATTAATAATATATTAAATATGTGTCTTTAAACAGCAACACCCATAAAACAGGTTATTTATTGATTGGTTGATGGAAATGTAACCAGAGACTTGCAATAACCTAATCCAGGTTTTCCCCAGGAGAAATGGTTTAGTATTCATGAATTCCATGCTCATGGAGGCTTTAAGGACATAACTGCTGTGAATAATCAATAATGAGTGTGATTGCACCTTTGTTTGGTTTTCTCTGAGAAGACTGTCACTTACGAGTAGTTATTGTGGGAGGTAGTTCCAGGAAATGCCTGTTAGGGGAGTGGGGACTGAGACAAGGAGAAGCATCTAATAAAGGGTGTGTGAGCAAGCAGGTGACCACTGTGGGGAACTGGAGCTTTATATCACTGGGGAACTCTGGGAGCTGCTGTAGGGACACAGAGCTCAGAGCCCTGCTCTCTGAGGGGAGGAAGAGGGAAATTCTGGCAGTCGTTAGTTGAGGAGAGGGCTTGGGGCAGCATCAATCCCAGAAAGAGCCCTGAGGCAAAGAAAAGTAGAAGCAGGTAGTTTGAAGTTCAGAGGATGGTTTCCACTTAAACGTTAAGGACTGAGAGGATATATGTGGCTCAATGACTTATGTTGTATGTATGTGTATAAACATATATACATATATATTCACGAAATTTTATGTTTATGGTCTAATTTTGAAGTCCAGTCTCCTGCAGATCAAAACTTTGGCTGTTAAAACTTAAGGGGCTGGGAGTGGTGACTCATGCCTGTAATACCAACACTGAGAAGCCAAGGTGGGAGGATTGCTTGAGCCCAGGAGCCAGCGACCAGCCTGGACAACATAGGGAGACTCTGTCTCTACAAAAAAAAAAAAAAAAAAAAAA
>NC_045438.1:114753522-114794924 GCF_002776525.5 Piliocolobus tephrosceles | reverse complement strand
AGCTACTCTTAGGCTTAAGTTATAGTACTGTTGGCCATGAGTTTGGTGTTAATGAATTAATAATATATTAAATATGTGTCTTTAAACAGCAACACCCATAAAACAGGTTATTTATTGATTGGTTGATGGAAATGTAACCAGAGACTTGCAATAACCTAATCCAGGTTTTCCCCAGGAGAAATGGTTTAGTATTCATGAATTCCATGCTCATGGAGGCTTTAAGGACATAACTGCTGTGAATAATCAATAATGAGTGTGATTGCACCTTTGTTTGGTTTTCTCTGAGAAGACTGTCACTTACGAGTAGTTATTGTGGGAGGTAGTTCCAGGAAATGCCTGTTAGGGGAGTGGGGACTGAGACAAGGAGAAGCATCTAATAAAGGGTGTGTGAGCAAGCAGGTGACCACTGTGGGGAAATGGAGCTTTATATCACTGGGGAACTCTGGGAGCTGCTGTAGGGACACAGAGCTCAGAGCCCTGCTCTCTGAGGGGAGGAAGAGGGAAATTCTGGCAGTCGTTAGTTGAGGAGAGGGCTTGGGGCAGCATCAATCCCAGAAAGAGCCCTGAGGCAAAGAAAAGTAGAAGCAGGTAGTTTGAAGTTCAGAGGATGGTTTCCACTTAAACGTTAAGGACTGAGAGGATATATGTGGCTCAATGACTTATGTTGTATGTATGTGTATAAACATATATACATATATATTCACGAAATTTTATGTTTATGGTCTAATTTTGAAGTCCAGTCTCCTGCAGATCAAAACTTTGGCTGTTAAAACTTAAGGGGCTGGGAGTGGTGACTCATGCCTGTAATACCAACACTGAGAAGCCAAGGTGGGAGGATTGCTTGAGCCCAGGAGCCAGCGACCAGCCTGGACAACATAGGGAGACTCTGTCTCTACAAAAAAAAAAAAAAAAAAAAAAAAAAAAAAAAAAAAAAAGCTGGGCATGGTTTCATGTACCTGTGGTCCCAGCTACTAAGGAGGCCGAGGTGGGAGGATTGTTTGAGCCCAGGAAGTCGAGGCTGCACTGAGACATGATTGTGCCGCCACATTCTGGACTGCGCAACAAAGTGAGACCCTGTCACAAAAAACAAACAAAAACAAAATATAAGTCTTCAGGATATTTTCTTTATTTTTGATATATTATGCTTTGGACTATGTATATTGCTGAAACAAGAAAGGGTACAGAGGAAAGATGTATCTGTGTGTGTGGGTTACTATTTTAAAATTGTATCTCATCTACTATAGTCATTTTGTCCGTTTTTCCCCCATTTTACAATGCATTTAAATTTTTTTTTATCTTTGGAGGTAGCAAAGCACCATGTACAACACACCTGTTTATGTCTAGATTAAGGCCTACTGGAGTCTATTTTCTATTTTTAAAAATTCAACTCATTTAGAAAAATAATATTCTTCCTACGCACCATAAATATGTGGCCACATGTGTCTCAGCCTACTTACCTGGCCCTGAGGTGAGAAAACTAACACACACATAAAGTATCTAAGTAGAAAGCTTATCACTGTCCATGACTTTTCTTCTTTCCTCCATTCACCCTTTCTCATTTCTTCTATCTTCTACTCTCATAATTTCCAAGGTATACCTCTCTTTATAAGTCACCCTAAAATTTTAATTTTTCTGGTCTACTTTCAATATTCCTACTTAATTAGTCAGTTTTATGCACTTTGTTCTCTTTTCTTATTCCAACTACGTTTTCTCCCTTTTATTTAGCATAGCTACAAGCCATGTAGACAGGAAATTATCTCTTATTGCTTTCTCCCTTGAGTCTCTACTCTGCCAGTTTGCACCAGCAAACAAACGAGAAACACATAGCCAGTCTATGAATAGAAACTAGAGGAGTGAGGACTAAGCCTTCACAATCAGGATGACTTTTCTGATCTGTTGGCAGAAGCAAGGCTGAGATTTCCTAAGCAAGAAGGCTCTATTTACAGTGAAAGCTTGAGAGGTTTTACAAGCAAAAATAGGATCTTTATAGACAGAGAGACAGCTTTAAAGCCCCAGGAGAAAATTCACAGCCATCCTTGAGGATACTTTTTCTTTCGTTTAAAAAAAATGAGTTTGGTGCCAAGTTTGTGACACTGGAGCCATTTTGTTTCACTTTTAGTTTTCTAAAAATGCGTGATCTTTGTGTGTTGTTTGTAACCATACACTATTTTATTTCAAGTCTGCTCTGTCTCATGAAAGAGATAAATAAATGTGACAGATTTCTTCACATGTACTGTAGATTCTCCCCTTTCTTCCACTGCTATTAAATCCTATTGTATGTTTTTATGCAAGGGCTAGCTCTAGATTTCTCTAGCCTTTCCATTTGTGTATTTCAGTATTTATATCTGGAGTAGTCTCTTAAAAAATCTCTACCACTATAGCTTTCACTTCATAGCCAGAGCAGGCTGTTCATCTCCTACTTCTCCATTCTTCTAGCCCAGAACCCCTCGTAGCCTGAGCACTCTGCCTTGTAGACCCCAGGCTGTTGTCATTGCTGGAGGTCAAGGCACAACCTTTAAGATCTCTCATATAGACAGGAAAATGTATACTCCTATGTAGATGATCATGTGTTCTGATGAGTCTGGGTCATTTAAACATACACACACACACACACGAATAAAAACATTATATATGTATATAATGTTTTGTTCTATTTTTTGAAGAATTTTATTTTTTAAATAGAGTTTTGAGGCTGGGTGCGGTGTCTCATACCTGTAATCCCAGCACTTTGGTAGGCCAAGGCAGGCCAATCATTTGAGGTCAGGAGTTCAAGACTAGCCTGACCAACATCCAACACGGTGAAACTCCGTCTCTACTAAAAATACAAAAAAAAAAAATTAAAAAATATATTTATTTTTTATATAATAAATAAATACTGGGCATGGTGACACATGCCTGTAGTCACAGCTACAAGGGAGGCTGAGGCAGGAGAAACACTTGAACCCAGGAGGTGGAGATTGCAGTGAGGTGGGATTGCACTACTGCACTCCAGTCTGGGTGACAGAGCAAGATTCTATCTAAAAGAATAAGAACAAAATTTAAAAAAAGTGTTTTGAAAAGAAATATTTATGTCTACCACTATAATAAACCCTTCCAGTCAATAAATATTTTTAAAGTTGTATGATTTCAGTATTTTTAGTGCCCCCTCTTTTTATCAGAAGTGTCCTGTTTGATCAGTAAGCATAAAGTCACTCTACTTATAGTGAAATGCAAGTTAAAATTCATCTGCAGAGTCTATTTGTAATGAGGCATCGGTTCCTGAATTTATTTTGTAAAATCAACGACTTGTATGCCTATACTTGAAAAAGTAATTCAAACTCTTGCTTTAGCTTTCTTAACTGTGAAATGACAAACAACAACAACAGCAACAAAATAGAATCTCTGTTATAGAATTATTACTGGGATCAAGTGATATATGAAAGTAAAACTCACATTCCATCTTAAGTATTCAGCTTTATACATTTTTTAGCATCTAGCTATTATAGTAGAATTTTGGTGCTGAAGTGAAGAAACAATCCATCAGTATAACTCGTAGGCCATTACTCTCATCTTAAATAGCTTTTTCCTTTTATTACGGCTTTTTGTTTTTATTGCTTTCTGATTTATTCACATACGTATTTCCTTTAATTCCCATTTCTCACTCTTCTTTCCTTTCTGCCCCTAGAGAAATATTCTAAACTATGTCATGTGTATCTATCTGTTTGTGCATTTTCTTTCAAAAGTTGCATTGTTATTTTGTGTGCATATAACATCATTTACGTAAATGTTACTGTGCCACACATTTCACTCTCTTCCTGCGAGTTTCTGTCTCTTCAGCTGTAAATAGTAGGACATTTAGTTCGGTTTCAAAACCCTAACTTTAGGACTCAGATTGGGCTGTTTGCTTCAGAATTATCTGGAGAGCTTTAGAAAAATGCAGATTCCTGGCCAGGCACGGTGGCTCACGCCTGTAATCCCAGCACTTTGGAAAGCCGAGGCAGGTGGATCACGAGGTCTGGAGTTTGAGACCATCCTGGCTAACATGGTGAAACCCCATCTCTACCAAAAACACAAAAAAATGAGCCAGGCATGGTGGCACGTGCCTGTAATCTCAGCTACTTGGGAGGTTGAGGCAGGAGAATCGCTTGAACCCAGGAGGTGGAGGTTGCACTGAGCCCAGATCATGCCACCACACTCCAGCCTGGCGACAGAGTGAGACTCTGTCTCAAAAAATAAGAAAATAAAATAAAAAAGAAAAATGCAGATTTCTAAGCCTGCTTACTACTTAAAAAATTTAGAAATCTCAAGAACTGGATGATGTCAAAGTTTTTACCTCATAGAAAATGCTATGCTTCCACTATAATAACAGACGTTTCTTTTTTGCCTTTTGATTTTTATTTATTTATTTTTATTTTTTGTATTTTTTTATTATACTTTAAGTTCTAGGGTACGTGTGCACAATGTGCAGGTTTGTTACATATGTATACATGTGCCATGTTGGTGTGCTTCACCCATTAACTCGTCATTTACATTAGGTATATCTCCTAATGCTATCCCTCCCCCATCCCCCTACCCCACAATAGGACCTGGTGTGTGATGCTCCCCTTCCTGTGTCCAAGTGATCTTTTTTTGCCTTTTAAATTGTTTAATGAGTCAGCAAGAAAATGAACTTTCCTATAAAAAATCTTTAAAAGAAAAACTGTATTGGCATGTTTATAAGTACTAGATTATAATTATTTGTTTCCTCATATAACTCCTAGTAAGTAAAAGGAAACACAACCATAAATTAAATATGTGTAGAGAGAGTATATGTATATATACTATTATATATATATATATATATATATATATATAGTATATACTGTAATGTATCTAGTATATTAGCTTAGGAATTTTTTATTAGAATAAGTTATGAAATACTGGGTTTAGCTGTTAATCAAAATTGTCCCCATGTGCTTGTAATGTTTACAATTGGGCCTGAGTTTTACACATTCAGTATTCATAGACTTACTGAATCAGAAGGTGTATAACTTTTTCTGGTATACAACTTCAATTATTAAAAGTCCTTTCTCTTTGAAAAAATACCATAGCTGCCAACATATACTTTCTTGTAATTTCCTTTTTTAAAAAATTAAAGTGCCCTTTTCATAAAGAGATTTTAAATTATAGCAATTATTTATATTAGAATTATGTTTTTGCTAAAAAAGACGAAGTATTTGCTTATAATACCTTTTACCTTTATGATATGTCAACAGAATATTTATTGATCATTTTTTCTTAGCCTTTTTTCTAAGCAACTGCTCGTGAGATTGTAGATTAAGAATAAAGAAGGAAAATAACTTGTCTGAAATGAAAAAAGGGGAGGAGAGTGAGCAAATGGATGTCTTTTCAGTTCAATTATGCGCATTATTTCTGTCTTCTCTATGTAAAGAATCACTCCACTTATAATAAGGCAAGGGTGAATCATCTATTAGAATAATGAGGGAGCCTACCTAGCAAAATGTATTCTGAATGAGAAATTCACATGTAGGAAATAGGCAAAATGAAAAACAATAGCAATAGACAGCTAACTCCTTTTGTTTTCCCATCATAGAGGATTAGGGGTTGGCATACCTACTCTGGAACCTCTGGTGAGTTTTCATGGTGGTCTGATGGTGTGTGAATGAGGTAGGAGGCAGAGAAAGGAAAGAAACTTTCATGTCCAGAGTGGGTAGGTGGGAGAGGCCCCTTCACAAGCTGGATTTAGCCTGCTTCGTAGGCCATGAGCATTCTTTCCTTAAACTCCTTGGATATTTTACCCTGTAAACAATGAAGGTTGACTTTCCTTGTACATTTTTTCTTCTACTTTTTTATTTTCAAATTTAGTACATGTGTGAAGTTTATATTGTTAACGTTTTTGAGAGCCTGTAAATTGGTATTATCACTGCATTACTACTCAGAGAATTGACCTTGTAAATCTGCAGAAATCCAATAAAAACCAAAATATTAATATTATAGGCGTATTTTCAAGCATGGGTTGATTTTTTTTTAGTAGCTCCTCTGACATATTTTTTGCCAGAGGTTTCTTCTGATGTTTTAAACAAAGATCAATCACCAAGAGTTAATAGAGATTATAACTTATCTGGAGAAAGGAAAATCTAAAGTAAGTCTAACCTTCCCCTACTGCTTCAAAGGCTGAGAGGGTTTTGAAATAACAATTTATTTTTCTAATATATGCTGTAAATATTTAAATCTAAAGATGTGAAAAATCTTTTATGAGTATGCGTTAAGACTAAAGAAACAGCTCTTTGAGATAAGCAGTCTACAATTGTACATAGCTTCAAAATTAGAAAAATGAACATTAAGTGATTTGGTTCAAGGTTACCAAAACCTTGACTAACTAATAGCCTAATTTCTCACCAAAAACAAAAAGCATAGACTTTGCAACCTTTTTATTCCAACATAAAGTCTAGGAACTCAGGAGTCTGGAAGTTGACGAAACACATTTATTCATTTCATAAAGATGTATTGAATATCTGTTAGGTGCAAAGCGCTGTGTTTGCGCTGGCCATGCACTGGAAAGCCAGCAGACAGAGACATGGGGGCCTTTTCTAGGTCCTTATTTTCTACATAGGGAAAACAGAAATTAAAGAAGAAAAAAATTCAATACTTACTGGTAACTGTTACAACTGCCATGCAAAAGACATTTGGGCAGGTATGAGTATATATGTCAGAGGTCCTGATCCAGTCTGATGAATCAGGAATGACTTAATGAGAAAATGGTGTTGAATCTGAGGCCTGAAAAGAAGTGAAGGTTGGGGATGGGCTGGGCATTCCAGCTAGAGGAGGGCAGCAAGCATAGACAGAAAGAAAAGGAGCAGGGCAAATTTGAGAAAATGAAAGCAGGCCAGAGCATTGAAGAAGCAACTGGAATCAGAAACTATAATGTGAAGTTAGCAATAATTAAGATTACTAGATAGCTTCCACATTCCCAAGCATAATGAGTTATCTGAACCGGGGGAAAAAAAGCAGTGAGTGAGTTGAGGAGTCACTGAAATTTTATAAGGGACATATTTAGAAAAAGTGGACAACATGCCGCTTTCTTCACATGCAGCATTTTGTTTAGATTCAAAAACAATCATAAAGTAGGGTTTACTGTTTCTTTTACATATGAAGAAACTGAGGTTCAGAAAGTATATATAATTTGTACAAAATTTTGCAGAATAGCTTAAAAGCTGATGCTTGATTAATTTTCTTTGAGACACCTCCCTAACATCTATCAATAAAGCAGCATTACCACCTTCACCATCACCACCACCCCGGAATCACGCACAGGCTTCCATTTGGTCAAACGCAGCACTACATATGTAAATCAGGTCTAGAACTGACTGTTGAGGCCATCTGACTTCCTTCAGTCTACGGATAAGAAAACTGAAGCCCAAAAATGCAAAGTGACATACCCAAGGCCTTGGCATGAGTTACTGGCAGAGCCTGGGTTGATGAATTCCATAATGCTTTTCACATTTCATCTCCAGGCTCTAACATTCTTTTGGCAGAACTGTCCACTTTGCAAAGGTTAGTGGCTAAGAGAACCACTAAACATCGAATACTCTGACGAAATTGTACTGAGGCAGCCACATTTATTGAAAAAAGTAATCTTGAATTTTGGAGGCAAAAACATCCTTCAAACCTCCTCATTAATAATGTTTGTTTATGTTCTACCTGTGTATGATTAGAAGTCTGTGTGAATAGACCAGGGTAATTTATTTTCAATCATCATAGAAATAAAGAGCTTTGCTCTCAATTCTAAAACTTTTCTGACAAGTTTTAAAGATAATGGAGATTAGATAGCTACTAAGAATGATTTAAAATATAAAATATTTGAGATTGTTGGAATTGGAAAAAAGACTTTATCAAACTTAGAATGGGTTTTTAAAAATGTTTTAAGATTTTTCAGGAAACCGAAACATGTACACTATTTGATGATGCCAAATTGTTTTCAAAATGAATGAATGTGTTTAATACATTCACAAAGAACATCCTGTTCAAAATGACTAAATGCAAATTAATTGGATTTTTAACATTAAAAAATGAATGTCAATGAGCAGATATTTTAAGAGAAGTGGTTTTGCAAAATGAAGTATCAATCATTTTTAGCTAAGTTCTCCACTAGAGGGCAAAAAGAGCATTTCAACCGAATACATGCCTTAATGACAGGCTGGAATTTGAAACTGGGCATGTTTCTGGTTATCTAATTGCCAGTCTTAAAGTATACTTAATTTAATCATAAAACAGTTGACTTTTAATTTTTTTTCCAGGAAACTGAGAACAATCAATTTCTTATTCATATTTCTCTTTTTGGCTTAATCTTAGTAGCAAGAACACCTGCCCCGAGCTCATGTGTTGTCTGGCATTGGACATGTAGTATCTAGCTGAAATTTTTCATTGTAACGTTTTTAAATAAAATCATTTAAGAAATTAGGAATTTGATAATTGGAAAGAGATGTATTGTTGCACGTAGGCAGGATAACATTTTTAGTGAAGAAAAGTATACTTTGAGAAATATGATTTTTAAAGCTCTTGTAAAATAACATGCTGGCCTTTGGAATGTACTGACTATGCTCGTATTTTATGGACACAGAGAAAATAAACTGCCATCCATTTGCACCTTGTTCCGATGGAGGCACTAAGGGATAATGAGCTCTCTGTATTTCACCACACACATCTGCCACCTGTCCCTTCTCCTTCGTGTGATATTTTAAATCAGGTTCCTTAAAAGCAGAGCCTGAGACAGGGGTTCAGATATTGGTGATTTGTTGAGGGAGGGTTCTTCAGAAAAGCTTCCTGTAAAGAAAAGAGTGGATTCAAATTGAGAGGGGCAAAGAGCTGAGCAAATGTGGCTTCAGTTCAAGGCCAGTCTTGGCTTAATTCATAGGGAGAAGGTTGTAGAGAATAAATTACAAAGTTATCCACACCTGATGCAAATGAGCTACCCTTTTATGCCTTTTACCAGTCAGACATTGACTGTGGGCGGTAGGATGGGAGAGAGTCAAGTAACTCAGGGTTAGGACAATAGTCTCAGCTGAGCAAATGCGCAGTAGGAGAAGGCAGCTGTGACCCATGCATTATTAACCCTGAAATAGAATGAAAACCTGGATAGAAGCATTTTATCTTTGCAAATTGAGTTTTAAAAATATACATTTTGTCTACCTTTGAACAAAATTGCTTGTCTAACCTTCTTGAAAAGCTATTATTTGTTTTTTTAAAAAAATTTCTTTAGGTTGCATCACATGAAATTGCCGTTATTCAATCATTTTTTGCCTACACAAATATCAATTTTATCAGTTTCATATAGTTCAACCTAATTGTCTCATTGTCTTAATGTGTTTTATGATCCTTTTACACATCCCATGCAACAAAATCTATTTTCATCATGTAATATTTGCATAGCCAAGGAGTCTCTTGTTTTGAAACTTCAGGGCAAAATTTTTCTGTATTGCTTTATCTTGCCTAATGTGACCACTGTTTTACTCCTTTCACCAGAATATGGGCATAAAATTCTTTCAGATTGCTAAATTTGTTGAAGTTTTCCGATGTGTGACTAATGAAAGCACAACTCAGACATTTAACTTACAGCCATCAAGTAATGATACCCATTCGCCTTCATATAAGCCATATGTTCCATAAGTTCTGTGAATCAAATGGAAATCTCTTTTGGGGAACAAGGATATGACTGTGAGGTTGAGCCCTTCTTCAGGTTTTATAAAAATATTTATCTAGTCACCATTAGACATCAAACACTTTCTTAGCTTTATTAAGGCATTCAAATGAAGTGTAAGACCACAATTTGCTTTCAAAGCATTAGAAGTCCAACACTGGAAAATCTTAATACTTTGAGGCTCTATTTTTAGGAATATATGTTTATGATAGTCATATTTTCTGGTTCATTGATTTTATTATCAGTATATAATATCTTTTTTCTGTCTCTTATAGCATTTCTTCTTGAATTCCACTTTTAAGATAATAAAATTACTATTCAAGTTGTAGTTTGGTTCACATTGGAGAGACAAATCTTTTTCCTACTTTGATTTTCAAATTTGTATAACTTTTGTTTGTGTGTATGTCTCTTGTCCAGATATTTTCTGATCTTGATTTTTTTTATCTTGAGAGATTTCTCTTCATACCTGAGATTATCTCATTACATAGCCTTAATTCTGCCATATTATCACATTTTTCGTAATTTATCTGTTATTTCTGCTTTTCAGTTTTTTATTGGAAAAGTGTAGTTTTAATTTACTAGTTTAAAATGTATTCAACCTTGTTTTGTTGTTGATGGTCCTTAACTTAAGGTCTGTATTCGTATTTATATACCTGTATCAATATCTGTATCTTCTTTTAGTAAGACAAGTCCATTTGGTCCCTTCCATTGCCTCCCATCATATGGATAGTGTTCAATTCTAGGTGTTTATTTCTGGCATATTATGGTTATAGTTTCTCTCTTTCTTTTTCATAGTAATTCATGGTTTGTTTTGTTTTGTTTTTATGGCAACAGCACACTTAATCAGATTGCTTTATTACCCTTTCTTCCCTTATTTCCTGTAGCATCCTCCTGCGTGTCTTTTTCTTTTTCTTTAAGTCCTTGACCCAAGAAAGTTTTTAAGATAGGTTTTTATTTAGCAAATATTCCAAGGCCTTGAATGCCTGAGAACATATTTTAATGACCCCATATTTGAATGACCTTTTAACAGTTTATAAAATTCCAGGTGATATCATAGGCAAATTTGGCAGTACTATGAGCATTTTTCTTCTAATTCTCAAAAGATCTCACTCTGGGATGGCTGAAACTGACTGATGGCGCAGAGTTTTTTTTTAAGGGCTTCTTAGCAATCAGTAAATACCTCACTTATTTTATCGTTTGAAGTTTGAATAAAAAACCATCATAGCTGTTAGTTTGTGGTTCTAGCAAGAACATAGCTGGAAGTAAAAGAAGACAGATTCTTCAGAAGAAAGATTTTAGACTTCATCAGGTGGCTCAGGAATGGCCACAATCTAAGACCAAGTTAGAGTGCCTGGCAGGACCATACAGTTAGACCACGTAGGGCAAGGAGTGGAGGTGGAAGGAAAACACTGGGTGTACTGACAGTTTGAAGGCATTTTTTATAAAAGAGATGGTAAAAGGGTTAGGAAAAGCTTACATAATTTTAAAGTGTGGTTTGAAACAATGCATAGGAAGGTGTGGGAATGGAGGAATGTGGCCCAGTGCCAGGAAGATGGGGCTGGCAGGCACCATATAGAAAGAAGCCCTTCTGTTACCTATTGACTTACAGTCCTTAGCTCATCTGCCTGCCCACCAACCACATACCCTTTCCCTCCTCATCCAACTCTCAGCCCCCACATCCTTAGTGATGCTCTTGGGGGTGTACTATTAGAGGAGAGTGTAATGGGATCTGGTAGGGGGTCTAAGGTGAGAGGGGATGGCTTGACCCTATCACAGTCATACCTATTTCTTTTCTTAAATACTCTTCCAAATCCTTGCAACACATCAATTGACATCTGTTGATATTACACCTGGGATCTGGGATAGATTTCCTGCAACTTAGAGGTAACTGGTGACAAATTAGGAAGACCTTGGATGGGAATAAGGCAGGGCCAGGATTCCAAAAATATTTATGAAGTCGAGAGTATTAATACATAGCTGTTTATATTCGATTTTATGTCACACTGGAATAAAAGGTACAATATGCCTTATAATCTATAGAAGACAAAAAATGGAGAGAGAAAAATATTCCACCAATATTTTATTTTGTGAAGAAATAGACATTTCATTTATGATTGTACTAGACTGGTATGATATTGAAAACAATTGAAAATGATGTTTTGCCTGTGGTGCTAAGTAACGAAGTGTTCTCTTAAAGGATAGACAAAAAGAACAACAAATATGCTTCCTTGTCAATTCCAATTTCAACTTCTGGGATTTGTTTTGAGACCTAAAATGGTGTTGGAATACACGTTTTACTCTGTTTTCATTATAACCTGGGAGCTGTGCACTGAAAAAAGTGAATGGTGTAGTTAATCCCCTTAGGGAAGTGGTTTTCTAGATGAGAAAGAAACAAGTCTAGATGAAAAATGTAAGTCAACAATAGGATGTGGTATTTGTTTTTAAACAGGCTGGATATACAATAATGGACAGATAAAAATTCCCTCACACTGCTGTCTAGAAAGTGGTGTTTGGAAGAAGAAATTCTAACATGCCCTAAGTCTTTATCTCTTGGGATGGAAGAGGAAAGGCCAAGAATAAAAATAGTATCATTTGGGAATTTTCAGCTATATTTCAGATCTATTACAAAGATCAGGACAGAAAATTCCTATGTTGTCTTATTAGTATTCTTAGAATTGAGACTCCAATATAACAATATTAATCACCAACATTCAGCAGTGAGTGTTTGGTGGGCTTATGAGACAATTACCATGCATTTCAATAGAATATATCAACTGACATTATTATCAAGTGAACATATAATAACCAAGGGAATACACAAAAGAATGTTGTGAACTTAATAGTTTGTAACAGTTCATACAAGGAATAAATGAGCAGAACTAAGAATCAACATTAAGGATTCCGGTTAAGGTTGGGGAGTTCATTTTACCATCACCATCGGCATAACTTCTACCTTAGCTACGGCTCGGTGCAGGAGATGCCATAAAGAAGACCTTTATTTCTGAGATAGCATCATTTATTAATCAGTAGATTTTTTGCTTAAGCATCATGGAACCAATGAATTATCCAAGTAAAAGAGGAACTGAAACTCATCTATTTAGGGCCCAGACTTTAAAGATGAAAACACTAAAGCCTAGACACAAAGCTATTTTCCCCACATCACAAAGGGAATTAATTAGATAGACAAACTTGGGAACCTCTGGGCATCGCCACAAAGAGATGCTCTACTTTTAAATTCTCAAAATAAATATTTAAATCCTAAAAATAAGTATTAATAAATGTTGTAATAAATTTTTTGTATTTGGCCTAATACAGCTTAAATCTTTAAGACATGTAGCCAATTCTTTTTCTGATATGAGAGGCATGGCTTTCTCCACGTAGCAAGTATTATGAACTGGTCTCAATAAAGAAAAGACTCAGAGCATTGCCTATGTTTTATTCCAGGGTATAGAACTGTGAGCAGTAAAACCAATCAACTAGTGTTTGGTGCACAACTGCTAGGATATGATGAGACCTATTCTCAAGCAGCTTGCGATCTTTTGGGGAAATGAGGAAAACATATATATATATATATGTTTATATATGTGTTTATATGTTATATATATGTTATATATATGTTTATAAAAGTAAATATGTTTATTTACTTTTATTTTAAGTTTGGGGATCCATGTGCAGGTTTGTTACATAGGTAAATGTATTTTAAGGAGATTTGTCATACAGATTATTTCCTCAGCCAGGTATTAAGCCTAGTATTCTTTAGTTGTTTCTCTTGCCTGTCTCCATCCTCCCACCCTCCACCTTCTGATAGGCCCTAGTGTCTGTTCCCCTTCATGTGTCCATGTGCCCTCATCATTTAGCTCCCACTTACAAGTGAGAACATGCAGTATTTGGTTTTCTGTTTCTGTGTTAGCTCACTAAGGATGATACAGCCAACAATCACATGATAAAAAGCCCAGCATCACTGATCATTAGAGAACTGCAAATCAAAACCACAATGAGATACCATCTCACACTAGTCAGAATGGGTATTAGTAAAAAGTAAAAAAATAATAGACAAAAAATAATAGACTGGCAAGGTTGTGGAGGAAAAAAACACTTATACATTGTTGGTGGGAGTGCAAATTAGTTCAACCATGTGGAAGACAGTGTGGAGATTCCTCAAAGACCTAGAGGCAGAAATACCTTTAGACCCAGCAACCTCATTACTGGGTATATACCCAAAGGAATATAAATCATTCTATTATAAAGACACATGCATGTGTATGTTCGCTGCAGCACTATTCACAATAGCAAAGATGTGGAATTAACCCAAATGCCCATCAGTGATAGACCAGATGAAGAAAATTTGGCACGTACATGTCATGGAATACTACGCAGTCATAACAAGGAATGAGATCATGTACTTTGCAGGAAAACTCATATTTAACAGTGTTCATTCATTTAATAAGCATTTTCAAGGGCTTACAGATGACACTGAAGTAAAGTTGATGCATACAAATTCCTCGCAGTAATTCTCTATCCTCCATTTCTGACATTGCTCTCTCACTCATTTTATCCATCCACTAGAATTTTCTCCCTGTTTTTCAATCATCCCAATTGTAATTTCCTCTCAGCAACTAATTCCGTATGCACTCATCATGCTTCTTATTCCTATGAGGTAGCATCCCTGAAATTTCAGCCTCTGGGAAAAATATGCCTTCATCCTTTTAGTTTAGGTTAGATTCATCTATTATGAACCCTGATAAGACTCAGTACTTTTACTTCCTAACACATTATTTTGTGTTTGTACCTATATATTCCTGATTATATAATTACTATCTGTCTCTCTTGCTAGATTGTAGTCTTCAAGGCAGGTGACAATGTCTGTTCACTGATTGTGACATCCCTAACATCTAGCCAAGTGCCTGACCTATTAGCAGGTACTTAATAATCAGATATGTGGTAAATGATCTAACTATACAACTCCAATATATCAGAATTGATTAGGACATTTTGAGTATAGCTAATTTTAGTTGTAAATAGATAAATATTTGAAACAAATTCATTTCATCAATTCATACAAAGATATTGGCAATGGCTTTACTATTCAACCTGTGGTAGCATCAGCACCAGCTGACAGCCTGTCAGAAATGCAGAATCTCAGGCCCCTCTCCACACCTACCCTGCCAGAATCTGAAATTTACAAGATTTCCTGGGTTCCTCTAGCGCACTGTGATATGCTGTAAATCAGGGATTAAAAACACAAATACTTTATTGGACTAGGCATATCTCCAAAGTGAAGGAAACAAATATATAATGTATATAATGATAATAAATATAACCTATAACATATTATCATGATATGTATATAATCATGATTATGAACATAATCACGATAATAGGTAACCCCTGACCTTTGGCCTCCTCATAGGAGTGGTGGGAACTGTATTTACATGGAGATCTTTAGCTTCATCTAAAAGGCACAAGCTACTGTCCAGAGTCACAAAACTGCAAGGTTAGTGTTGGAAGATCTTTGAACAGTTCAAGAGAAACCAGAAATACAAACCTGCATGTATAATCTGTGGACTTAGACACTGATAACTAAATTTAATTCTTTTTAAAGCAAAAGAAATATGAGGATCAAAGAGAACTCACCTGTGTGATAACTCTACTTGAAGGATCTTCAGTTTTCAAAATCTCATACAAAGAAGCATATCTTTTAGGCATTCAGTTAATACTTCCTAAGGCTTCACTAATTCAGAATTCTTTAATTTTACAAGTCAGGAAACTGTTTCTTTTCTTTAGCCATCTAATTCTTCCTTTCTCTTATTAATTTATTTATTCAATACTCATTCAGTGTCTACTCTGTGCTGGTTGGGTCCTATGCTAAGTACAGAACAACTAACAATAAGTTAGTTTTAGTTATAATCTATGACTTCCAATGGCATCTAGTCTCGTAATGACAACATTATACTTATGAAACAGATTTGATGTGGGTACTGCTACAATAATTTGTAATGTCTGCTTTTGAGGGATAGTATTGAGAAGGTTATGCTTGATCTTAGTAGTTCACAAATCTAAGTGGAGAGACAGAAGCAGAAGGTACAGATGACTGAAGACAAATGGTGTGAAGGAGGTTGACAAGAGGATGTAGTTGAACATAAAAGCAATCCCAAAGAAGTGAATTCTGGATGGAATGTATGGCACCCGTGGTGATTTTAAAATGTTAAGACTTCCTGTAACTTTCCCTCAGCTTCATAATTTCTGGCACTACAGAAAACATACTTTATCTCCACTCAAGAAGGGAGAACTGTTTCACAAAAGCTAAAGCTCTGAATTCCATTTCTTGTGTACATTAAAGACTTAATTGACTGATTTAACCACATTTTGCGTACTTTTTTTCTAGTTGTTACATTCTCATTTCTTCAGTTGGTCTGAGGGGATTTTGGCTCTTTGTGGGTGTGGTTTATATTTCCTCGGGAGAGGCAGTGATATTTCTGAGAAAGCCCCACACTGGTAACAAACTCTTCACAAGGCTTTATGTTAGTTTGGTGGCAGCTGTGACCAAAAGTGTAATAAAAATCAACTGAACGTTTTATTCAAATGTGTTTTTCCAACAGTGGTGAGGGAACAAAGGTTGAGTTAATCTGTTATACAATATCTAGGACAGGATTTTCTATCCAGGATAAAAGTATGCTTTGTCTCATTTCACTTGAACTTCCCATTTCATTCATCTTTCCATGTTGAATAATGCTCTGATGCTAATATTAGTAACTTTTTAGTTATTTTTTTTCTTTGAGGCAACATAATAGTTTGTTTTCCATGGTGTTTACCATCAAGTATGCCATCTTGGATGACTCTCTGCCCTGTAATATTCATCTACTCTCTGCATAGCAAGCCATTCACCTACGTAGAACTAGTTTTTTGTTTTTTGTTTTTTTTCATGGAGTGTTGCTCTGTTGCCCAGGTTGGGGTGCAGTGGCACGATCTTGGCTCACTGCAACCTCCGTTTCCCGGGTTCAAGCAATTCTCCTGCCTCAGCCTCCTGAGTAGCTGGGATTACAGACACACACCACCATGCCCAGCTAATTTTTGTATTTTTAGTGGAGACACAGTTTTACCATGTTGGCCAGGCTGGTCTCAAACTCCTGATCTTGTGATACACCCGCCTAGGCCTCCCAAAGTGTTGGGGTTACAGGTGTGAGCCACCTCGCCCAGCCAGAGTTGTTTTAATGCTTAGTTTCACTGTTTCCATTCTGACTGGCAAAATTTTCATACTATGTGTTATTGTCCTCCCCATTTGACATCTCTAGTCCTCATGCATTACAAAGTCTCTGCATTCGGCAGAGGTTTTAACATTCAACATTTCTCTCTGTTCCCAGTTTTTCTTCCTTAATCAACAAAATAGCAGCATATCTATCCTCTGCTTCTTTGTTCATCCTAGAAAGTAGGAAGGCTAGAGTTACCCAGAAAACTTGAGTCTATTGTATTTTCTGAGATGATATTTTTAATAAATTCTTCTTTTTTTCTTCTCTCCCTCCCTCTCTCTTTCCCTCCCTCCCCCTTCCTTCCTTCTCTCCCTCGCTCCCTCCCTCCCCTCCCCACTTTCCTGCCCTACTGCCATATCTCTCATGCATTATTTAAATATCTTCAAATGCACGTATTTTCATATTTTGCACATCAGCCACAGTGACTTTTTTTAAAATGAGAAATCTGACCACATGACTACACATGTCCCCAACTTAAAGTACTTGAATGACTTCTCACTGCCTAAGAAAATTAAACTCAGACTCCTCATCTGACATATAAGCTCCATTATACTGTGTCTCTTGTGTGGCCTTTCATAGCTATACCAGCCACCCCTGAGATTCTCCTGGTCTCTGAATGGGACCCCCTTGACTTTAGTGCCTGGCTTTTTCCCTTTGCTAAATGTCATACTCCATTCCCTTCCCCTGTCTCTCTGTCTTCCCCACCTCTTTTTCCTGCATATCTTCCCAAGGGCATGTTGCCACATCACACTTGCTTTGAGAGCACAGTCTCTGCACACTCTCAGGCTAGATTCCAGCATGGGTGTTCTACTTATTAGTTTTGGGCCTTGAACAACTTATCTTACCTCTCAGTGCTTTCATTTCCTCATCTGTGAAACAGGGTATTACTAGTGCTCACCTTACCAGGTCGTTGTGAAAACTAAAAGAACAAACCCATATAAATACTTTATTATGTGAGTCTGTAATAAATTATTATGACTAAATCCATAACTCTTCACAACACATTAATATCACATTTTTAGTCAGCTTAAGAATACTAAAAAGGCAAACCTTTTGTGATGAAAGATCATAAACAGAAGAAAGCATGTCAAAGCTAAATATAAATGATTTGAGGATTACCAATTAATTAGGATCAGTCATTTTCTGTTCTCTTTCATTGACTAGGATAATCAACATATAGTTTTTAAAATTCAAGATTAAAATAAAATGGATTAAAATTACTGAATACCTGTATTGGAAAGGAAGAATAGAATATAACAGTAGGCATCACATAATTACTCAATTGCTTTTCTAATCTCAGTTGAATGCTTTATTGGGATATTACCAAGATTTTAAAATTACAAGATGATTCTTCTTTTCTGTTTTAGGAGATTAGGAGGTTGAACATTTGACATTGTACAAACTCTGATGATTCATATAGATATTGTACTACTTAACCTAGGTATACCAATAACTGTGCTATTTCCAGGATAAATCACTTGAGTTTGAAGTTTGAAGCAGTACCTAGAGTCTGATCCTAAGCCATACTTAGGATCTCAGGAGACTCTGATGAACAGGAAAAAGTAGGTGCTTCCAGCTGCTTTCTGGAATGCTATTTAGATTTCTAGTTGGCTCTAGGGCCAGATCATGCTTCTATTTAAAGCAATGGTCTCAGGCAGCTAGAAGGAGTCCTGTTGCTATGATACCCAAAGGATTTTATAGTTGGGAATACAATGTAAGGGCTTGGATTTGGTGAAGCTACAACTTTAAACAAAAATTGGTTCCATTCTTGAATATCTGTTGGAACGAAGGCAAACCTGAGGAAATGTCAGGTGGAGACCTCCTTGCCCTACCTAGCAGCCACAGTTAGAGTCTTCCCCAGGGCAGGCTAAATTACTGGCCTCCTCCAAATTGCTCTAGGGGATTAAGAGCTGGTCTCTGTCCATAGACTTTTTGCCCAAAGCAAGACCCTGTTGAAAGTGAAAGGGGTCCAATCATTTCAACAACCCTGTTTTGCCCAGAATGATGGCAGAAATAAGAAATGTTACTGTCAAACTGGATCTGTGGTTATTCTAAAGCTGGAGTTAGGATAAATGGTTAATACCAAAAGAGGGTAAAGAGATTTCATTACAAATGTTTGCTCTCCCCTTCTCTTTGTGTGTATCTCTTAGTTTGTCTCTCTCTTTCTTGCATATCGATGACATTCTTCTATCTTATGAAGTTTACGTGTAGCTCTCAGAAGACCCATGCAGTAATAAAAATTCCCACATAAAAAGAGAACTTCTCTTCTGTTTAAAGTGTCACTATGATATAAATTACATTATAATAACATCACCCGGTAAGATTGCAATGTTTATGAAGTTCATGTGTATTGAGATTATTAATAGTCACAATAAAGCACAATATTTTACATTTCCAGTAAGTACTCTCTATAGATGCATCTACATTTACTGTGGGTCTGAACATGATTTGTTGCTGTTGCTTTGGAGCTTTTCAATTAGAGGCCTATATGTGAGGGGTGAAACATAAATTTAACTTTGTTTCCTCTCTGTGAAATCTGTTAGTGCATTTTGACAGTTCCTTCATTAGATACATAATTAATGAGGGCCTATGCTATATGCTAAGCACTGTTAGAGTTGATGTGTGACACAAAAATAAATAAGATGTGGTCTTATACTGAAAGTGCTCACTCTCTGCCAAAATATCTTCCTTTGTCTTTTAGTGACAATTGAATCTTAATGTTTATATTTGGTAGAATCCACTATTATCTGCAATAAAATATTTATGTCATTATCAATCTATTTAAATGAAATTTTTAAACTTTTTTTTTTTATCACTTCTACACCTGATCATATCCTGGGCATCTTTTCTGTGAAGCTGAGTCATCCAATGGCGGCTATTCCTGAACATGAAGCTCTTGATTCCAAAGAGGTAAATGTAAGATAGGACTGGACATCTAGGTATCCATTTCTGTGTGATTGTAGAAATAAACCAATCTAATTTTTTTAATGTTAACAAAATTGTGCTTTTATAAAAAAAGAAAGAATTATTTCTAACTGTTCCACTCTGTCAGTCAGAAGGATTTGATAGTGAAATAAGTAAATTCTTGCTGACTCTCAATGTAGAAGTTAGCACTAGAGTTCCCCGTGTGTGATACCTGGACCAACAAACCAACTCCTACCTCGAGTGTCTGTCTTTGTGATTCCCTTTTTGGGTTCATATGTGAAATCACTGTTATCTTCTTTCTCTAGAGGGTAATGGATGTCCCATAATCCATATGGTGTGTTTTCAGGGTCAGACTCACAGTATCTCATGGTATCTCAGTTTCAGTTCCTAGGAAGGTGAGTGCTAGACTTATTGAGCACTACAAACCCCACCTTCCCCAAGTGAATTTTATATATGGCATGCAGCTTTTAGACAAAGGCATATCAGCTCAATCGTAGCCTCAACATTTCATGTAAATGTTTATCTATTTTAATGTTTTGAGCTGATAAGTAGAAAGTAAGTTCAAACAACTTTCTTTTTTTAAAAAAAATGCTATACCATGGAAACAAAGGCAAAAATTCTGTAAAGACATGTTTTCTTCATGGTTTGCTTTTGTATTCATCAAGAGCAAGAATAACTGAATGGTGTTTTCTTCTTCTACATCCCCTCAGATAAAGTGGAAAATGGGGGAAAAAAAGTGATTTTTAAAAACTTATCTCTGAGAAGGGACTGGGTGAGCTCATACATTCATTTAAAATACCCTTACAAAAGAAGTATGCTTAATTTTGCAGCCTCCAAGTTTAGGAAGAAACAAGCATAACATAAAAGAGAAGTGAGAATAATAAAATTCCACATATAATTTGAATTTTCTTTTCCAAGCCATATTTTCCATAATTTAAGGCGTATTATCTACTTTTCCTAAATTGGCATCCCTATTTCTGCAAATTTAAAAAGCTCTGTCATAATATAAGACTGGTGTGACTTTTGGCTGTAGCATTAGTCATTAAAATATAAAGTTGTGTTATGAATAGGTATGCATTTATATCATTGACTGCATCTCTGGTTACTTTTTAAGATAATATTGTAAAAATAGGATTATTAGTTTTATGAATATGAACATATGGAAGACGCTCAACACATGTAGCCAAATTGCTGTCCTGGAAAGTTGTAGTAATTCACCCTATGAGGAGTGCGTCCTAATAATATCTGCCTCCATGCAGTATTGGTAGCATTGAGAATTATTATAATTCCCAATCTATTGAGAGGTTACTATACATTACAAACAGTGTTATGCACTTTGTTTTACTTAATTTTCATAAAACATTCTTAAGTTAAGTACTATTATTATCTTTTTTAGAGATGAAGAAACTAAAGCTGCAGGAACTTAATCTATTGCCTAAAGTCAAATAGCTACGAAGTGTCTCTATAATCAGAAATTGAATCCAAATCTGACAGCCTGCAGTCTGTGCCTCTTGAGCACTCTATTATTCTCTGTCTAGTGTCTAAATTAATCTAAATTAGGATTTTTAATTTAGATAAAGATGTTTATCCAAATTTCTCTATTTTTAATTTATATTTCTATCTATATGATCTAATTCTTTCTCTTTTAAAATCACCTTTTAAAATACTTATCAAATTAAAAGGGAAAGTTACCTTTTAGTATTAACTTGCATGTTAAAATTCTGTATTTCTTACTGTTTTTGTCTTTATTTTTTATCTATTTTGTTTTTGCACTATCTTATGCATTTATTGGTATGGTGATATATTTTTGTTGAGTAGTAAACTCCCTTTTTATATGTTAAAGTTAATAACTTTTTGTCAAATATGTTAGCTCTTTCAGTATGATGGTGACAAATTGTATAATAGTGAAAATTTAGAAAAACATATGTTCAGAAATATAAGAATGATTAAATAAATTTTGCACATTTCAGATGAATATAAAAAATAGGAAACTTTGTATTTCTTTCAAATACAATGATTTTGGTTCAAGTTCACATAGGCTATATCTACACAATAAGAGTGTTTCTACACACAAAAAAGAGAAAATCAATTAGTTATTAAATTACAAAAACAGTCAGTTCAGATAACAAATTGAGAACTACTGAATGTTCGGTAATGGAAAAGCCTTTGTGAGCCAAAGAGAATGGTATAGATGTAATATTTGCATTTTTTTATACCGATTATCACAACCCTGGAGACAAAACTTAAAAATAAGATAGTGGATAAGATTGCCATAAAATGATTTTGATTCAGGTTTGGAATATATGAAAAATGTCATTTAGAGTTTGAACTTTAACTTTGTGAGAGAAGACTCTCAACACATGTAGCCAAATTGCTGTTCTGGAAAATTGTAGTAATTTACCCTATGAGGAGTGTGTTCTGATAATATCTGCCTCCATGCAGTCTTGGCAGCATTGAGAATTATTATAATTCCCAATCTATTGAGAGGTTACTATGCATTACAAACAGTGTTATGCACTGTTTGACTTAATTTTCATAAAGCATTCTTAAGTTAAGTACTGTTGTTATTCTTTTTAGAGATGAGGAAACTAAAGCTGCAGGAACTTAATCTATTGCCTAAAGTCAAATAGCTAGGATGTTTAACTTTGTGAGGGATAGCCGTAAAAAAATGTAAATAATTAAGCAAAAGGCCATTTTGTGCTTCCAGTGTTCTGTATTTCACTTCTTAGTAATATCGGCACATTTTGGAGCAACTTAGCAACTTTTTACAACTTCTTATGATATGTGGTCAGACTCGTATTGACCCGGATATTTTCCCCAAATCTTTTCTCTGTTATTTATTTACCTTCAACCACAACCAAGAAACATCAGTTTTATAAAGCAATTCGGTTCTTATGAGTATATGACCTAAAGGAATAAACCATTTCAGTTACAAACACAGTGCAAATAAAGAATTATGGAAGAGCCCTTGATGGTATCTCAGAATTTTCCCCTTGGTTTTTCTTTCATTTCCTAAAGACATTAGTTTGTCTTGCTTACTACCAGATTGTCATTTCTTGAATCAACTCAGGCTATTTGTAGATACTACTTTTTTAAAATTAACTCAGTAATTCATTTAAATACAAACAGATGTTAGATATATCTGATTTGATTTACCCATCATTTTTATAACTCACATCATTTCTAAAGTTCATTTAAAAGGAACGAACTCAAAAAACAAACAAACAAACAAACAAACAAACAAAAAACAATTCCACTTATCATCTAGCTCAGTGGTTCTCAACCCGGGCTGAACATTACAATCACCTGTAATTGACTTTTGAAACACACCAATGACAAATATACTTCCTTGTCATATGACAGGGATCCACTCCAGACAAATTAATAAATCAAGAAACTTTACAGGTTACAAAGGTATTGGTATGTTTTAAAATCTCTTCAGATTATTCAAATATGCACTAAAGGTTGAGATCTTCAAATTATAGCTCCTTCATTGGCAGTCTAAGAAGGCCAATCAAATAAATCGGTCATTCAACCTTGAAAACACAAAATAGAAAGTAAAAGTAGGAGAATCATAAAAGAATATGTTCCAGTGAATGATTTCAATTGCTAAAAACTTGGGTGACAACAAATTCCTGTCCAATGGCTTAAAGGAGTAACATGTGCTTTAATTTGTGGTAGATTAATTTTAAGAGATCTGTTCTATGTTGAGATTCACTGTAATTTCATTAGCAAAATTTAATACTTTATTTTTGTTTGCCTTCACATTACATACAAGGTTTGGAAATTGCTTAGGATGGGGCTGACGTAGTATTTGGTGCAAGCTGAGTCTGGAGGCTTAGTGCATTCCAAACAATGTTTTATTTGTACTTTATATAACACTTAAAATACATGGTCACTGATGAACCTCCATACAAGCAGATGAGATCTGTAAATAATTGATTTGACCATTGTGTCATCTAACTGATTTTCAAAGAAGAATACTTTCAGAGATTTTTACTGTTCACACCAGTGCAGTAATTTTTAAGTAAGTGAATATTTAACACCATACAGGCAGAGCATACTTGTTGACTAACATAAATGATTTCTGAGTTGAGTTACTTAGGAGAAAATTAAATTCTAGTAGTGACAATTTTTTTTTATTGTATTTCTCATCTTGTGAGTTCAGCAACTCTTTCATCCACAACAACTCCATAACCTGCTTCTCCTTCTGCAGACTTATTTGTGAATGTCATACTGCAGAATGAGATATAAACAGACTGACCCTCTTTGTATTACCTGCTACATACAGCCCTATGACTCCTGCATTTTATTTTCAAATTGAAGATCAATTGATTTCCCAAAACTTGATTAGATTCATTTGGTTCTGACCTTTCAGGTTCATTTGTTATTAACACAACTTGAGAGCTAATCATTCACTAGCTGCCCATGAAACACATACTAGGCAAATTCCTGTGTTTTGTTATTCCTTCTCTTTGCAGATTTTTGATAAACATTTAAGGGTTTACAAGATAACAATTCTGTTAGCGAGGTGATTGTCACTGATTTGCCACTTCGGTGGTATATAAGCTTTCTGAGTTTGTTTTATTTTGAATTTCAGAACCTCCACTGATGTCTAAGGTTCTAATAGTATAAAGCAGCCATCCCATTCCTCTGACTTTATTCTCCGGGTGAGAACATAGAAAAGAGAAAATAAATTACTTGCCCGTAGAAGCCACTCTCATTTTCTGGTTTGATTTAAGGGTAAAAATAAAATTATCAAGAGAAAAAGGCCCACTCTCTTCTTTTCAGGCAATTTTCCAAAACATTATTTCTCAAAATGAAGCTTTGATACATCTTGGATTGCTGAGAGTTGAAGGTTGTAATCTCAGGTGAGAATTTGGAATCTGGATATTATTACCAGTTGATTAAAAGAAGATTCCTATGCATTGTTACACAAATAGCTACAGGGCCAGGGTAACTTTGTCTTGTAAAAATAAAGACACCTGATACAGGTACCTGAGTAGATAGCCACCTTTCCCAGGCATCAGGTGGTCAGGGAAATAATAAAGGAAAGGATATTCCTATATCCAGATTTGGTAGCAATGGATCCATCAAAATGACTTTCTTGTGTTGTAAGCCTCCAACCTGTGTTGAGGAAATGTAATTTAAAAACAAAACAAAACAAAACCTTTCTGCTAACCCAGAAGTTCCCTTCACAAGGGTAGTAGAGAAATAAAACCCTTTTTGTTATTGAATAAACATTGAACCAGAATGTGATGTGCATCATAGGCAATCTGCTAAGAGATTGCAGAGACAAGAAGAAATCTCAGACTTCATATCACCAAGGAGATAGACCCCATTACATACATATTCTCAAGATCAACAATAGTTAAGTGGGTCCTCAAGTAAGAAAAATGAAAGCATCATTAATTATACACAGTTCATCCTAAATTCACCTGGAATTTGGGATGACAATCTGTGTCTGGCTTTACACAAGGCAAAGTAAACTTCACATATCTTTACAACATGGGGTCGTTTTATAACTTTGAGCCAGGCTTGAGCTAAAGTTAGAGTCTTACCCTCCCTGGAAACTGGCAGATAAGGATGCTGTCTTTCTTGACTGTTTACATTTAAAGGAAATGGTTCTCAAGTCCTTGAAAGAAACTTTTCAGGGCCTGACAAAAGGCCCACCTGTTTTCAAAAGAACTTATATACATTTCAAAGAGAGGAGAAAGTACTTACAATGATGAGTTTTCTAAAGTAAATGCTTTAAGAAAAAGAAGGGAGAGGGAAATCTCTCCCGTTATGCTCAGCAGCAAGAATTAAGCCTTTCTTTTTGAATTTCCAATTGTTCTTACACTTGGTTGGCAAGAACCAGAATTAAAATCAGGGAGAGTCTGGCTCTGAAGTAGCCAATAAAAAGAAACAGCTCTCATTTATTTTTCATTTCTAGAAACTCAGTTAAATCTACTATAGAAGTGGTTGTTTGACTATTTTGGGGTCTCTCCTTCAAAGTCATCTCAATAGATTCAAGTTAGGTTTGATACTGTAGTGAGTCATTGTCAAGTTGAGCAGAAGTCAGGAACTAAAAGGACCTACAACTCCTCTGTGTGGTGGCTTGGGAAGACTATTTCTAGTTTCCAAGAGAAACAAACAAAACAATAAGATCAGGGTTAATAATTATTTGGAACTCACATCATCCAGACATTACATGGTTTTGACCCCAGATTCAACATTGTACTCTCTAGAATCCATTGTACCTGCATCCTTTATCTATGAGGTTGCCTTTATAGGACCTTAATTACTGAACGTTTTATACCTTCTGGCTTATGGATAATAAACTCTGATACCAGATTTTGTCTTTTTTTCAACAATTATGTAACAATTTTGTTACATAAATGCACAAAACATTTGAAATCTTTCAGGAAAAAAATGAACATGCAGCATTTAATCATATTATGATACACATTTCTTGGAAATGGCTTTTTGTTCTCAATACATGCATCCTGATTTCATATTCACAAGAACACATATGTAGGTTATTTTGTTTTCATTTTGCAGTAAAGAATATGCATATTTGGTTTTGCATTTAATGGGAATGAAAAAGCAACTCACACAGCACATTCCTTTAAAAAATGCTTTCTGTAACATTGGCTTAATGTTTCACAAGAATATATTACTTATTACCCACAGTTAACTATGAATTTAAAAAAAAAACAAACAAGATTTTGAGTTTGACTGTGTTCCAGGATTATGACTTCCAAAGCATCTTAAGTTCTTTCTTACATATATTTTCTTATATCCAAAATAAGTGTGTTGTTTCATTGGCAATATAATAAAATACTGAGCCTTAACTGCCAGGGTGCTAGTTTGAAAATAGAATTGATGTATTTGTTGATAATTCTCATTTTTCTTACATGTCCACCTTCATTATTCCCAAGTTTTTATTTATTTATTTATTTTTTATTTTTTTTAGCTCTTTACCTATACTGAGATTGGCAAAAACAAAACAAAACAAAAAACCACAGTACAAACTTCACAAAGTATCTAAAATGATGGCTGTAGCTGTCATAGCATAGTACATCTTTTCCAACTGACTGCTAAATTGTGGGGCCAAACATTTATTTGATGTGCTGGTGGGTTCGGGAAGAGCTGAGACATAGTGCTAAACTTGCCGGCATGGTGTCAGAAGATGATCTGCCTATGGTGCTTCAATCTGATTTAATGATTCCTATTATAATAAAATTTTATATTTGAGAGGGAACTTAGAAGACATTTATTCCAATATTTTATTTAATGTTATAATCCCATCTACATAATATATGCTCATATATCTTCTATTGAACCTCTCCTGGTAACAGAGTTCACCATTTCACAAGCCAGACTCAGTGTATGTTTTAGTTTGACTAAGACAAACTAAGTAGTGGCTATGTGAACAACAAAAGCAAATAGAAAGCATGGAATAAACTGGGGCTTAATTTGGAGCACTATGACCTTGGATGTGATATTGAATCTTTCTGAGCTTCAATTTTATTCTTTGTAAAATGGAATCAAATGATTGTGAAGATCTGCCTAAATGTATGTAAAGTGCTTAGCATACAAAATACATGGCACTTAAAAAGTATTAGCCAAATGGTGATTATTTCCTTAAACATCTTGTAAAATTAACTACTACTAAATGCTGGTACTTTAAGAAAAATCATGTTAGTGCTTTCAGAAAAAGCAAAATAATGGTAATTTTTATTTGTTAGAAATATTAATGAGGAGATGTACTTGAATCATTTCCTCCCTTCATTCTAGGGCTTCAGAGAATTTCAGATGATGAAAGCTACAGTTTACTTCTTACTTTTTTGCCTGTTGATTTTCTATGGCCAGAACAAACCAGAGCAGTCATGAGCCACCCCCTTTGTTAGTGCTTTTTATCTGTCTCCTTCTTCTAGTCTAAAATGTACTTTCTCCTAATAATGCAGATTGTAACCATGTTTCACAATCCTGTTTAGCTTCTTGGCCAAGACATACGCTTGCACATAGGAGCCAACTCTAAGTCACCACTGCTTCTTCACCTCATGATCTGGCTGAGGGCAAAGCACAGACAGTTGCCTGTAGAAAGGCTCCTATATTAGTCATGAGTTGGAACCTGGAAATAGAAAGTTCTGGTCAGTTCCTCCATTGGTGTATTCCATGACATTGTTCTATCAGTTACGTCTTAGAACTAAATTTCTCTTCTTGCTTCATCTCTAATGCTTTCTTTTATACTTTCTTTTGTATAATCTGCCTTCACAATTGCCAGTAGCCATCTTCCACTCAATTAAGTTTATCTTATCTGTTCCAGACGGTCCAAACCTATCACATAGGAACAGAGAGATTGAATGGGTAAAGAAATTATTGGAATCACTCCTCTACCACATAGCAAAATTGTAAGATCAAGCAAATCAATATATGAAAAAAAGCAAGAGGTTATTTGGTCTTGGTCTTTTGTAATTTTCCCTTTTGCAAAAGCTGGGACTTAATTCAATCCCTATTCACTTAACCTCCTTGTTAGATGATGCATTCTAGGGAATGATGCAGTCAATGCTAAAGTGAAGTTAAGTCATCAGTCAAGTAATGGAAGGGTGAGGGTGTAGGTGAGATATAGCAGTGCTGCTCCTTAAGGCAGCCTCAGCCCCTCAAAACCATCATGGTACTTTGTAGGAGGTCGGAACTGCTCTGCTGAACTGTCAAGAGATTGGAGTCTGATGTAAAGTTACAGCTGTGTGTCTTTATTATGCCATTAATAGTGAAACAAGGAAGGATCTACTTAAGGAATAAAAATAAGCTTTTCTTATTGTAGTATAAACCATTTTTTTTGTAGGAGATGCTATGACCAAATATTAATGTATAATTTTCAGGTGTATTTTTTAACATTTATTCATCTTAACCTGACTACTATATTCTCTTATTTTACAGTAATGAAGTTGGAGCAGAGGCTGAAAATACAGGCTGCTGAAGTTTTTTGGAATGCTGGTGCTAATACTTGCTAGATTTAACTTTTTTTTTTTTCCCAGAATTAGTGCTCCCTTTATGAGCTGCAGTGCAGCAGAACCAAAAAAAATGTTTGCTGCAGTTATATAGTATCACAGTGCTCTGCTAACAGCCAGCATAAGAGAGATTTACCTACAGCTTTTTGCACCACTGTTCAAGCCTAATGCCTTCTACTTAATATTAAGCTGACAGCAATACTAACATGTCCCTATATTTAGCAGCCAAATAAAGAAGAATCATGGGTAAATAGAAGAATGGCTGTGACTATTTTTCAATACGTATTTTATTTAATGCATACATTACTAACTGCATCAGGTTTTTAATTCCCCTTTTTCTTAACTTTTTTACATGAAAATAATCACAACTTTTAAAGTAACTAATTAGCTTTCAGAAGATGCTGATATTCAGAGGTTCACTGGTGAGATCTTGAACATGAGATAGTTGGTATTTTGTATGACACACATTACTTTCCTGTTCATTGGGGTTTGGTGCTGCTGGGACAGACTGTGTGCCAGGAGCAGCCCAGTTCTGATGAACATCATGTTACTGGAGTGCCTGGGATATCATTGTCTCTCTGCCTGTCACCACATGATTCTTGTGAAAACTACTTTAGAGTTGGTTTGTATAAAAAATTCTGAGAGCAGCAGAGACCATAGAGCAAACCCATACTTGATGACAGTCCTGAGAGACCCCTAGAGGCACACCGTGTGTCCACCATGTTGGCCATCTTCTATTTATTTCCCAGTTGTCATCCCCAGCAGTCTGTCCTAGCACCCTTTGAGTGATTTCCTTCTGCTCATCTGGGAAGCCTAAGATAACACACATTAAGAAAGAACAGCAGTCTGGACAGTGAGCCCCTGATGGTAAAGAAGTCTTGGGAAAACCTGCTTCATTCACTCTGCACATTGTCCATGTTCTCGGTGGAGCCAGCTGTGAGCCACAGTGTCCCTAAACCAAGCTTCCTCACCCAATCCCATCACCCAAACCCAAGCAGGGACAGTGGCCTATAGAGGAGCAACTAGGCTCCTTCATTCTCCAATAGCCATTTTAGAATGTTCCATTTTCAGCTATTATTTGACAACTGGAAATATAAACTTCTCAATGTCTCCTTTGTTGGTGTTAGAGAAACAAAGGAGACTCAGTAAAGCCATCTGCTCATCTCTCCTTCCCCCAGCAAAAACCATTTCTCCATCAACCTGCTAAATTGTGTGAAGCATCACTTTAGATTACTAATAATGATCTCTAACATTCACTGTGCTCTTATTATGAGCAATGCACCACACCAAGTGCTTTACATGAATTTAATTTAACCTCCACAATGAACCTGTGAGGTTGGTAATATTATTTTCCATATTTTATTTTTGTGAGAACAGCCTCCTCCAAGTGGTTAAATTAAGCTAGTAAGTGGCAGTAGCAGAATTCAAGTCCAAGTAATCTGATTCTAAGATGAAGCCATTTACTTAATCATTTGTGTAGTCATTTATGCCATCATTTTTGGATCTCCAGTGTAAAAGGGTGAGATGATTACACTCCTCAGCTCATGGCAGATTTCTGTCATAAATTTGGGCAAGCCCCCCCTTACGTATGCTTGTTGATTAATGATCATCATTTATAATAATTTCTATCTTCGCTTCCCTGCTGTAGGCACATATCAGGGAACCAGCCCCCAATATTTCAATGTAGGTTCTTTTCTATTTTCCCCAACTGTCAGCCGGTCTAAGAAATAAAGAGAAAGAGCACAAAAGAAAGAAATTTTACAGCTGTGTCTCCCAAGGTGACATCACATGTCAGCAGGTTCTGTGATGACCCCGAGTCGCAAAACCAGCAAGTTTTTATTAGCGATTTTCAAAAGGGAGGGAGTGTATGAATAGGGTGTGGGTCACAGAAATCACATGCTTCAAAGGCAATAAAATATTACAAGGCAAATGGGGGCAGAGCAAGATCACAAGGCCAGGGTGAAATTAGAATTACTAATGAGGTTCCATGTCCCACTGTGCATGCATTGTCATTGATAAACATCTTAACAGGAAACAAGGTTCAAGAGCAGAGAACTGGTCTGACTAGAATTCAGGCTGGAATTTCCTAATCCTAGCAAGCTGCAGGAGACCAGGGTGTATTTTATCCCTTATCTTCAACTACATAAGACAGACACTCCCAGAGTGGCCATTTTAGAGGCCTCCCCCTGGGAATGCATTCTTTTCCCAGGGCTGTTCCTTGCTGAGAAAAAGAATTCAGTGATATTTCTCCTATTCACTTTCGCAAGAAGAGAAATATGACTCTGTTCTTCTGCCTGGCCCCGCAGGCAGTCAGACTTTATGGTTATCTCCCTTGTTCCCTGAAAATCACTGTTATCCTGTTCTTTTCAAGGTGCCCAAATTTCATATTGTTCAAACACACATGCTTTACAAACAATTTGTGCAGATAACGCAATCATCACAGGGTCCTGAGGTGACATACATCCTCAGCTTACAAAGATAACAGCATTAAGAGATTAAAGTAAAGACAGGCATAGGAAATTATAAAAGTATTGACTGTGGAAGTGATAAATGTCCACGAAATCTTCACAATTTATGTTCAGAGATTGCAGTAAAGACAGGTATAAGAAATTATAAAAGTATTAATTTGGGGTACTAATAAATGTCCATGAAATCTTCGCAGTTTATCTTCTTCTGCCATGGCTTCAGCTGGTCCCTCCATTTGGGTTCTCTGACTTCCCACAACAGGCACACATTCTTATTTATTTAATGTATATCTTTTGCTCATATATGTTTTGAAGATGTACACTGTTTTGTCTGCATACATACTTAATAAATGTAAATGGTAATGTTTATATTCTGTTTTTTTTTTCCACTCAGCTCTGTTTTTAAAGCTTTATACACATTGCTCTATAGACATATATTATATTGTGTTCTTACAACTGCGTGGTGGAGTCTCATCACATTTTATTTATCTACCTGCCCAGCCATGGTCTCTCAAGTTGCCTTCCTGTACCAACTGTTGTGATGCACATTCTTGCATGTGGCCCCTTGTGGAGCTTTGTGAGAATTTCTCTGGAATATATACACGAGACTAGAATTGTTTAAATCTAAAGTTCCCATGTACTTAATTTGATGAAATCCTTCCAGATTGCTTTCTAGAATAACTGCACCAATTTTTATTCCCATCAGCAATGCATTAGGTCTCTTATATCCCCAAGTATTTCTCCACCTTTGAAGGTCTGAGCTTTGAAACATTAGGCTCCAATGTCATCGGAGGCAACTTTTAAAATGGGAAGGTTGCTTGATGTGGTGTCCTATTCATCCTATGTTTTCTAATTCTTTAAGACTTGTATACCCTTTAACTCATAGCAATTTTCAGTCAAGTATTATTATCTTCATTTCATTTGTCAACCTAAATAACAGAGAGAGGTCCCTAAAAGAAAAAGAAATTTATTTGAGAATAGAGTATTGCAATGGGTATATATATGCTATAGTAAACCATTTGCATGCATATTAAGGGAATTAAAGGACAACAAAGATTTTGAAATGAAAAAATGAGAATTATGTGATAATTTTGAAATAATTATCCTTAGCTACAAATATCAGTAATAACGGTGACACTAGTTCAAGGTTGGATAGGCAGTTGCTGTCCTTGCAGAAATATTTTTTTTGTATAAGGTTCCCATGGCTTTTTCACAAAATTGTGATTTTGTATAGTTTTCTGTAATAGCTTTTATCAGGCATAGTAGCAGGAGAACCCTCTCTTCATGGCCATTTCTAGCTCTGTCAGATTTTTGTTTTTAAATGTTTGTGGCTCCATTTTGATTCTGAAACTTTCACATGTTGCTGAAACATTTGAGCCCAACAGGTTATTCGACTGAGGTCACCAAATTAGTAAATGACAAACCTAGCACAAGGTCTTTTGATTTACCTACTCTGTTATTTCTACAAATTGCTGCATCTGAACATCATGGTCTAATTTATTTGCTCAGTTTCTCAGTAAAGAACAGAGTCTTTATGTTGATTGTGTGGAGAACATAGAACATGAATTAGTGATTTTTCAGGTTGGTGAGGAGTGCATTCAGTGCACTAAGGAGGCACTTGGGGGCACTATGTATGTTTCTGAAGAGGAAGGAGATGAGGACAGATGATGTGGAATTGCCAGGTACTGAGACTGAATCTTTATTTGGGTTCTCCCAGAAGTGAACTCTAAGGCAAGGATTTAGTATAAGTAGTTTATTTGGGAGATGATCATCAGAAACACTGATAAGGAAGTGAGGAAGTAAGCTAGGGAAGCCAGTTATTACATTGGGCAACAACTGTAGTTTATTTCTGCTAAGAAATTTGAGGACACAAAGCTGAACAGTCCTCAGACTTCATTCAATTTAGAGGAAAGGAAACTGGAGTAGTAATTCTAAAGCCTGACTATTAACCTTTACGTGACTATGGCTGTGACTTCGTTCTTTATAGAGCTTTTGTTTTTTTTGGACTTTTTATTACACATCACCAGTGGGACCCATTATTTTCTTGTGAAATTTTAATTTGGTGAAAATGGAAGGTATTTTGAATATTGTTCTTCCTAGTCTCTGAAGTAAAGTGCAGAAACAAAGAGATAATTGAAAGCTTAAGTAACAAGGGCATATTCTCAGAATTTATCTATTGGGCAAGCAGAAAAATCTGCAATTAGGACAGGGAACAAAAATTCTGCTTTAACTAGACTGCTGCAGATTTCTACAGGTGAATCAAGTCAACGGTGTGAGATGATAACTTGATTTATAAGAAAAGATTGTTTTGCTTAGAGTAAATCCAGAGGTCTTAGAATAATCAACTAGTAGTTAGACAATATTTCTGGATTTGTTTAAAATATATAGTACATTTAGGGGAAATTTAATATTTTCCTGTAGTAGGTTGTAAAATTAAATGTTATATTCCCTTCATTCTTTAAAATGTATTATTTTCAATTTATCTGACTAGAAATAGACTTTTCTCTTCATTTTATAGCTTAATAAAAAGACTTTCATTTCTTATAAAATTTTCTAACAGATGTATATGTAATTGCTCAACATCACTTAAGCACCTGAGTCCATATTTTCCTTAATTGGAAACTCTGGGGATAAATTCAAAAAATAAACCCACACAACAGGCAGAGGAAGACACATAAATGCTAAAAAAAAAGAGAAGGAAAATTAAAAAGACAGATTTTTTCAGGGGGCTATAGATTGTGATTTAAAAACACTGAACAGAATATCTAAATTAAAACAATGGAAAACTCAATTTAAAAATAAGTTTAGCTAAGAATATGTTCTGTGGAAGTACTAAGAGAGAGGCAAAAGGTTCTGATAATAATGTGAATAGAACTGGATAATATTTCTCACAGGCTTAGAAGCCTTTTCAACTTTGAGCTGAATTAAGTCACTTAAGGGAGTAGAAATTCTAGAGATTTTCTCAACTCTGCTTTTGAGTCACAGTTCAGTCTTTTTGTTTTTCTTTTTAAATCAATACTAGTTTAGTTAAAAATAGCAGAAGTTGTGGAGAAATTAAAGTTAGCAGCTTACTTTTCTTTTCCAATGAACAGATAAAGTTTGTAAAACCTTTTACTTAAGTCATTTAAGATTAGAGAAAGAAGTAGATTTTGAAGAATGTGTAGTAGGCCAGGCTCTGAACTTTTAAGAAATGGTGCTCAGTTAATATTAGGTAGGTTCAACAGAATTTAGGAAAGTATACCAACAATGACTGAAGCTTGCATTCATTATTCTATGCTAAGGCAGTAATCTTAGAAAATTCTATTTTTCAAAATTTGTTTTTGCACACAACTAATAATATTTCCATAAAAGGGAGCAAACAAAAATGTATACTTTCTTCTAAGTTTCCAGTCCTATCACTGCTCACAGATTTTGCTTGCATTATTGTCTCAGGAGTAATAATAAGGGAGATTAAATGTTAAAGTTAAGATGTGGCAGAATTGGATTGGAATTTTGGTCTTTTTTGCTCCAAAGGTCTTTTTCCTCTACAAGTGTTTTCCCATTTTTCTTCTGCCATGAGTCAAACATTTAACACTCCCTTGGAAATCACATTCCCTTCTCTAAGGGTACATCAGTAAGAGCTATGAATGGAGATTATGACAGGTGGGGGCCTCTTTACCAGCTCGGGCTGCAAATAGCTTCAAGTCTGATTTTTCAGATTAACAGTTCAAGTTTCCACTTGCCCAACAAGCAGGAAATCTGAATAACTACGTTTGGATATTGTCCTCTGAATCCCCTTGCCCAAGCCTCCTTTATGCAAGACAAAACTCCTTTTGGGGAACTAGGCTCCACTTCTCTCAGACAATTTTGATGGGCACCACACTACTCAAGCAATTCTTCCTAAATTAACAAAATGTGCTTTAAGGAGACTGTTTCTTGAACTATGGACATAGTTCTGTATTTTTTATTTCTCTTTTCAAACGTCTGCCTTACTTGACACTCCATCACAATAGAAGAGGATTTAGAGATTACATCCATTTCAGTGGCATGCCAGCTGCTCTTCCCCTCTTCTTCTGTAAGTGCTAGTGCTTTACCACTTTAATATTGAAAACTTCTGTTATATCACCCTATTCCCTGAAGAATCGAGAAAACCTAGTGTGATTTGTTCACCACTTCAGAATACACTTGCTAAATCATTCTCAATAGTAACATGTAGAATACTGCCTCTAGTTAAGACTGGCTTAACACATCCCTGCTTGCGCTAAGATAAATTCAATGTCCTCTCCAAGATTTCTGTGAATTCCCAAATATTATATTTTTCTTAACATTCTCCAGAGCAAATTTCTAGCTTCTATGGAACATTCATGTCCTACTTCGTATCATGCTGAAACACTCTTAGCATATCCAAAGTGTGGATCATATTCCCTTTACTTGAGAATCCCTACCTACAAGTCCCCTCCACCAAGGTATAAGCTAGAGTTTTACTGGAGATTTGTGAGCTACGGTGATAACTGAGAGATGAAGACTTATTACATGGTAACAAATGACAGACTATTTAAATTGGATTTTAGACTTCCTAGTTCTTACAAAGGAATGAATCATTTATGACAAATTGGCATCTTCCATATCCACCTTGTTGTTTGGAGTTCTTCTCTCATCTTCTTTCTCCTTAGCTTCATTCTGTACACAAATTGCTTCTTAATTTTTTATGCAACTGTTTTAATATCTCTTTCTTAAATCTTCTATCCATCTAAATAGCTTATTGATTTTTCTAAATAGAAAGCTTCTTTCCTCAGAGCCGCATCAAGAAGTACAATAATAATAAGTAGTGCCATTAGTCCTCAGAAAGTAGTAGTCAAAATTTTCAGCTAAAAATCTACCACAACTTTTTTTGCCTTCTTACTTTAAAGAAAGTGAAAATATCACAAAACTTCAGTAAATTGGAATCACCAGAGTAAAACAAACAACAAAAAATCCCCAAAACCCAACCCAAAAAACAGTTGTGTTGGTCCCTTCTGGAGTTGCTCCTCAGGCCTTCCCTGCCCAAGGTGAGACAATTGGAAACAGAGTTCCCACGATGGGCTACTCTTTAGCCCCTTTCACCTACTCAGATCTTCTATCTTCTCAACTACTCCTGGCCACTAACATACTTGGACTCTCCCTCATTGCCAGGACCCTTTCATATCAACAACTTGAGTTTGGACCACATCCTGAGCTCTGATATGACACTCCCCTGAGGGACTGATCCCTCAACTTGATGGTCCTCTATCCTGTTCAAGTCTCTGGTACAGCTGTGGAGGTCTCAGATCTGAGGGCCAACCTATACATGAAAGGAGTGGGTGTTCACTAGACTGGAACTGCTTTGGAGTCTCAGTTGGTCGTCATGCATTCATTAATAAGCTATGGTGAAGGTAATCAATACTTACTACTCTTAGCAGTAGACAGTAATATTCAGAGAAACACTGAAATGTGCAGTTCACTAAAAGTAAGCTTGACTTTCTGGGAAAATGACTAGAAAAATGTTTAGTTTCTATTGGCTATGTGAAAGTTGTACTTACTTTAGAGGACTTAAATAGAGCAGAATATATGAGGCCAAGGTTGCAAATCAGCTCTAAAACCCAAAGTCATTTTGGTTACATAAGATACATTTTTAGGCTTATGAAAATTTTACATGTCAGGCCATTTCCTAAGTGAAGGCTTTATCTCTACAATTAATAAAAGATATAAATGGAAACCTGCAGCTGGCTGAATTGTCCTTTCAGTTCACATCGTATTTCCATGTATGCCTAGAACCGGAATTTAACTTAAAAAATATGCTTTGTACACCTGATAAGCTTCTGCTTTATTGTACTCCCCTGGGAAAATAATTTCAGATATTTGCAACAAAGAGAGCTTCGTTTTGCTGTCAGAGCCAGCTAGACACAACCTCAGAGAAGGCTTTCCTGGAAAACACTTCCCAGTCAACTCTCGGACATGACAGCTGATTAGGCAGTCATTTCAGGCTTCTGGCTTTGGAAGTGTCATAGTCTGCTAGCAACTTCCCCCATTCAGGGCTAGGAGTTGGGCAAGGAAATAAAAATAGATGGGTTGTCAAATAATTCTTTCATTTTAATCCAGTCACATTTCCCCAGCCTCTGAGCTTCCCAACATACTTCCCAATACATACACCCTCCCAACACACACATACTTTTACACACACACACCACACACACCGCACAACCACTTTTCCTTCCTCACATACATACACCTTCACACAAATAGACACACTCCTTTACCTGATAACTACCAGGTGAATTATAAGTATGCTCTTTTCCTTCTGATGGCTCCAGAATGATCTAACCTTTTGAATATTTTAACACAGACTAATGAACACCAGTGTGGTGGGATATGCCTGCTTTTACAGGATATGACTGCTTTTTCAAGGAGTTAGGGGCTAAGACAACTCTTCTCAGTCAGAATGGCAAGCATTTAATATCAGTCTTCTCTACTCTTTATCCCATACTCATGCTAAAATATTTTTCTGATCATGGTCTTGAGCTATGGAGTCTAGCTTTGGCTTCAGAATCCTCCACACAGAGTTCTAGGCAGCCATAATCATAAGGTAGTAGCTTATGTTCCAGCTGAAACCTGTTACCACCCCTGTCCTGAAGTGTTGCAGTTTGGCCCTTTGACAACACTTTCCTTTGTGCTCTTATTTTTCCTCCCCATTTATCATTCTCTCTGGAGGTCTGAACCAACTCAGATTCTCAGTACTCCTTCTATCCTCAGGCAAGTAGTGTTTATGCTCAGGGTTCTGTACTTCCAGGGGCCCTTAGCTTTGGAATGCCTTCTGTAAAGTGTCTAAAATCCCCTTTGATTACTGTAATGAGCCAGAATTGGCAGTGTTACCCAAATGGGGCATCCTGAGTTGGCACAAGGAACTGCATGGGCCCTTGTCCCTATTTCTCCCATGCAGAGTATCTTGACTCTTTATTTTTTGCTTGGGTCAACCAGGTACTCTAAGATGCTCAGAGATCCATGCCTAGAGGGATGTCCCAAAGTCAGGCCCCAGTACCAGGAGAATGGTCTGGTGAGCAGACCACACTAGCTGCACTGTGTTATTTCTTTCATGAAAGGTTGGACCTCCACATAGTCCTGATATGTCAGTTCTTGCCAACTTAAGAATTTTTGCTTATATAGACAGAAATTCCACAAAATGTAGCCTTGCTGCAATGTTAACACTATTAGTGTTCTACTTATCTTTCCTTCCTGCCAATTTCTCAGAGCTCATTTATTTTATTATACAAAAGAAATAAATATCCTTGCAATATTTGCAAAATTAAAATTTACTTGTCCTAGTTCCTAGTGCCAATGGGACACAATGTCATTGATTGACCTAACAAGGGGGCTGTCTGAGAGACTTAATTTTGGTCAATGAGATTTAAGAGAAAGCCTACTTAGGGGTTTCTAGGAAGGATTTCATAGCTCTTAAAAAGAGACATAATAGGACAGTGATGTAGGCAAGATAGTGGAATAGGAAGGTCCATATTCTTTTTACTCCCATGGAAACACAAATTTAAGAACAATACATGAACCAATTCCTTTTATGAGAAATCAAGAAGCCAGTTAATAGGTTCCTGGACCCCGACAAGCATAGAATAAGCTCATCAAAGATAACAGAAAAACTTGTGGCAGTCTTTTGTCATAGTTCCTTTCCTTAGCCCAGCGTTATGCAATCAGGAGAAAACTCTAAGCTATTAGCTTCTCTGGGTGGAGAAAGAGAGAAGACTCTGCCTTATTGCTTTATGTACTATGTTCTGACTTTTTGTGGGACTGTTCAAGGGACTGACACCTTCTTTTCTGTCTTGGAGCACTGATGGGACCTAGCATAATCCAGATATTTGGGGGTCAGTGGGAATGAAAAAAGAGTTATGTAGGGTGCTACTGGTCCTGAGGGTCTATTACAGAGTAGACAGAGCCTGACACAGCATGACAATCTCTCCCTTAGCAGAATAGAGAAGAGGAGAATGTACATCCAACATTCCAACTTTTAAAGAAATTGCCTAAGGAGCTGATTTCTGTCTCTTCAGTGTAAGAGTATGGATGGGACCTGAAATGCCTTGCGGACACTTGGAACAACAATAACAAAAAGAATTGAGCGGCATGCTACTTCTTCAGTGGGCCTGTGTACAGCAGACGGACACCAACAGGAACAAGAGATTATAAGATCCTGAAAATTAAAAGAAGCTGGCACATTCCTCTAATTAGGAATATACACACACAAGTCAAGAGAAGACATATTTACAGACAAAGTCTGAAAGGCCTCAAAATCTCTAGCCAACGTGAGTGGTAAAAGTATTTTCCCGCATAAGGCCAATTTGTAAAGACTAAGAGAGGTGGATTTTTTTCCCCCCAATGTACGGGTATCAATTCAAAGTTATAAGAAACATGAAGAAATAGAAAAAAAGTGGCCCAGTAAAAAGAATAAAGTAAATCCATAAAAACTGACCCTAAGAAAATGGAAGTATATAAGTTACCCGACAAGTAATTTAAAATAGCCATCATAAAGATGCTAAATAAGTTCAGGAGAAGGATGCATGAACACAATTTGATAGAAAGATAACAATTAGATAACAAAAAGAAAGTATAAAAAAAGACAAAAGAGAAATTTTGGAGTTGAAGCAATAACTGAATTGAAAAATGAATTAGAGGTGATCAACAAGAGACTTGATGAAGCAGAAGAAAGAATGATGAACTCAAAGTCAGATCATTTGAAATTATCTTGTCAGATCATCAAATAAATAAATAATAAAAAGCATGAAAAAATTATGTTTTATGTAAACCCTGTAGTAACTACAAAAAATAACTATAGAAGACACACAAAGAAAAATACAAAAGAAATCAAAGTATGTCACAACAATAAAAATCAACAAAATGCAAAGGAAGGGAGCAACAGAGGAAAAGAGGGGCAAAGAGCTAAAAGACACATAGAAAACAACAAAATTGAAATACTAACTCCTTCCTTATCAATAATTACCTTAAATATAAAGGGATTAAACATCCTAATCAAATGGCATAGAGGGGCTTACTTGATTAAAGCAAACAAGCAACAAACAAACGTAAGTGTCAGCTATATACTATCTATAATAGACTTACTTTAGATTAAAGAACACATAGTCTCCAACTCCTGGCGCGGGCAACACAGAAGACCAGTGATTTCTGCATTTTCAATGGAGGTACTGGGGTCATCTCACTGGGGAGTGCAGGACAATTGGTGCTGGTCAGCTGCTGCAGCCCGACCAGCGAGAGCTGAAGCAGGGCGAGGCATTGCCTCACCTGGGAATCTCAAGGGGGAAGGGAATCCCTTTTCCTAGCCAGGCGAACTGAGACACACTACACCTGGAAAATCGGGTAATTCCCACCCCAATACTGCGCTTTAAGGAAACGGGCACACCAGGAGATTATATCCCACACCTGGCCGGGAGGGTCCCACGGCCACAGAGCCTCCCTCATTGCTAGCACAGCAGTCTGCAATCTAACCACAAGGCAGCAGCGAGGCTGGGGGAGGGGCGCCTGCCATTGCTGAGGCTTAAGTAGGTAAACAAAGCTGCTGGGAAGCTCCAACTGGGTGGAGCTCACAGCAGCTCAAGGAAACCTGCCTGTCTCTGTAGACTCCACCTCTGGGGAAAGGGCACAGCTAAAAAAACAACAGGGGAAGCAGCAGAGGCCTGTGCAGACCCGAATGACTCTGTCTGACAGCTTTGAAGAGAGCAGTGGATCTCCCAACACGGAGGTTGAGATCTGAGAACGGACAGACTGCCTCCTCAAGTGGGTCCCTGACCCCTGAGTAGCCTAACTGGGAGACATCCCCCACTAGGGGCAGTCTGACACCCCACACCTTGCAGGGTGGAGTACACCCCTGAGAGGAAGCTTCCAAAGTAAGAATAAGATAGGTACACTCACTGTTCAGCAATATTGTATCTTCTGCAACCTCTGCTGCTGATACCCAGGCAAACAGGGTCTGGAGTGGACCTCAAGCAATCTCCAACAGACCTACAGCTGAGAGTCCTGACTATTAGAAGGAAAACTATCAAACAGGAAGAACACCTATACCAAAACCCCATCAGTACGT
>NC_045438.1:114656243-114743522 GCF_002776525.5 Piliocolobus tephrosceles | reverse complement strand
GCTAAAAAAACAACAGGGGAAGCAGCAGAGGCCTGTGCAGACCCGAACGACTCTGTCTGACAGCTTTGAAGAGAGCAGTGGATCTCCCAACATGGAGGTTGAGATCTGAGAACGGACAGACTGCCTCCTCAAGTGGGTCCCTGACCCCTGAGTAGCCTAACTGGGAGACATCCCCGACTAGGGGCAGTCTGACACCCCACACCTTGCAGGGTGGAGTACACCCCTGAGAGGAAGCTTCCAAAGTAAGAATAAGATAGGTACACTCACTGTTCAGCAATATTGTATCTTCTGCAACCTCTGCTGCTGATACCCAGGCAAACAGGGTCTGGAGTGGACCTCAAGCAATCTCCAACAGACCTACAGCTGAGAGTCCTGACTATTAGAAGGAAAACTATCAAACAGGAAGAACACCTATACCAAAACCCCATCAGTACGTCACCATCATCAAAGACCAGAGACAGATAAAACCACAAAGATGAGGAAGAAGCAGGGCAGAAAAGCTGGAAATTCAAAAAATAAGAGCGCATCTCCCCCTGCAAAGGAGCACAGCTCATCGCCAGCAACGGATCAAAGCTGGTCAGAGAATGACTTTGACGAGATGAGAGAAGAAGGCTTCAGTCCATCAAACTTCTCAGAGCTAAAGGAGGAATTACATACCCAGCGCAAAGAAACTAAAAATCTTGAAAAAAGAGTGGAAGAATTGATAGCTAGAATAATTAATGCAGAGAAGGTCATAAATGAAATGACAGAGATGAAAACCATGACACGAGAAATACGTGACAAATCCACAAGCTTCAGTAACCGACTTGATCAACTGGAAGAAAGAGTATCAGCGATTGAGGATCAAATGAATGAAATGAAGCAAGAAGAGAAACCAAAAGAAAAAAGAAGAAAAAGAAATGAACAAAGCCTGCAAGAAGTATGGGATTATGTAAAAAGACCAAATCTACGTCTGATTGGGGTGCCTGAAAGTGAGGAGGAAAATGGAACCAAGTTGGAAAACACTCTTCAGGATATCATCCAGGAGAACTTCCCCAACCTAGCAGGGCAGGCCAACATTCAAATTCAGGAAATACAGAGAACACCACAAAGATACTCCTCGAGAAGAGCAACTCCAAGACACATAATTGCCAGATTCCAAAGTTGAAATGAAGGAAAAAATCTTAAGGGCAGCCAGAGAGAAAGGTCGGGTTACCCACAAAGGGAAGCCCATCAGACTAACAGCAGACCTCTCCGCAGAAACTCTACAAGCCAGAAGAGAGTGGGGGCCAATATTCAACATTCTTAAAGAAAAGAATTTTAAACCCAGAATTTCATATCCAGCCAGCCAAAGTTTCATCAGTGAAGGAGAAATAAAATCCTTTACAGATAAGCGAATGCTTAGAGATTTTGTCACCACCAGGCCTGCCTTACAAGAGACCCTGAAGGAAGCCCTAAACATGGAAAGGAACAACCGGTACCAGCCACTGCAAAAACATGCCAAAATGTAAAGACCATCGAGCCTAGGAAGAAACTGCATCAACTAATGAGCAAAATAACCAGTTAATATCATAATGGCAGGATCAAGATCACACATAACAATATTAACCTTAAATGTAAATGGACTAAATGCTCCAATTAAAAGACACAGACTGGCAAACTGGATAAAGAGTCAAGACCCATCAGTCTGCTGTCTTCAGGAGACCCATCTCACATGCAGAGACATACATAGGCTCAAAATAAAAGGATGGAGGAAGATCTACCAAGCAAATGGAGAACAAAAAAAAGCAGGGGTTGCAATCCTAGTCTCTGATAAAACAGACTTTAAACCATCAAAGATCAAAAGAGAAAAAGAAGGCCATTACATAATGGTAAAGGGATCAATTCAACAGGAAGAGCTAACTATCCTAAATATAAATGCACCCAATACAGGAGCACCCAGCTTCATAAAGCAAGTCTTTAGAGACTTACAAAGAGACTTAGACTCCCATACAATAATAATGGGAGACTTCAACACTCCACTGTCAACATTAGACAGATCAATGAGACAGAAAGTTAACAAGGATATCCAGGAATTGAACTCATCTCTGCACCAAGCGGACCTAATAGACATCTATAGAACTCTCCACCCCAAGTCAACAGAATATACATTCTTCTCAGCACCACATCACACTTATTCCAAAATTGACCACATAATTGGAAGTAAAGCACTCCTCAGCAAATGTAAAAGAACAGAAATTATAACAAACTGTCTCTCAGACCACAGTGCAATCAAACTAGAACTCAGGACTAAGAAACTCAATCAAAACCGCTCAACTACATGGAAACTGAACAACCTGCTCCTGAATGACTACTGGGTACATAACGAAATGAAAGCAGAAATAAAGATGTTCTTTGAAACCAATGAGAACAAAGATACAACATGCCAGAATCTCTGGGACACATTTAAAGCAGTGTGTAGAGGGACATTTATAGCACTAACTGCCCACAAGAGAAAGCTGGAAAGATCTAAAATTGACACTCTAACATCACAATTAAAAGAACTGGAGAAGCAAGAGTAAACACATTCAAAAGCTAGCAGAAGGCAAGAAATAACTAAGATCAGAGCAGAACTGAAGGAGATAGAGACACAAAAAACCCTCCAAAAAATCAATGAATCCAGGAGTTGGTTTTTTGAAAAGATCAACAAAATTGACAGACCGCTAGCAAGACTAATAAAGAAGAAAAGAGAGAAGAATCAAATAGACGCAATTAAAAATGATAAAGGGGATATCACCACCGACCCCACAGAAATACAAACTACCATCAGAGAATACTATAAACACCCCTACGCAAATCAACTAGAAAATCTAGAAGAAATGGATAATTTCCTGGACACTTACAATCTTCCAAGACTAAACCAGGAAGAAGTTGAATCCCTGAATGGACCAATAGCAGGCTCTGAAATTGATGCAATAATTAATAGCCTACCAACCAAAAAAAGTCCAGGACCAGATGGATTCACAGCTGAATTCTACCAGAGGTACAAAGAGGACCTGGTACCATTCCTTCTGAAACTATTCCAATCAATTGAAAAAGAGGGAATCCTCCCTAACTCATTTTATGAGGCCAACATCATCCTGATACCAAAGCCTGGCAGAGACATGACAAAAGAAGAAAATTTTAGACCAATATCCCTGATGAACTTCGATGCAAAAATCCTCAAGAAAATACTGGCAAACCGAATTCAGCAGCATATCAAAAAGCTTATCCACCATGATCAAGTGGGCTTCATCCCTGGGATGCAAGGCTGGTTCAACATTTGCAAATCAATAAACGTAATCCAGCATCTCAACAGAACCAAAGACAAGAACCACATGATTATCTCAATAGATGCAGAAAAGGCTTTTGACAAAATTCAACAGCCCTTCATGCTAAAAACGCTCAATAAACTCGGTATTGATGGAACGTGCCTCAAAATAATAAGAGCTATTTATGACAAACCCACAGCCAATATCATACTGAATGGGCAAAAACTGGAAAAATTCCCTTTGAAAACTGGCACAAGACAGCGATGCCCTCTCTCACCACTCCTATTCAACATAGTGTTGGAAGTTCTGGCTAGGGCAATCAGGCAAGAGAAAGAAATCAAGGGTATTCAGTTAGGAAAAGAAGAAGTCAAATTGTCCCTGTTTGCAGATGACATGATTGTATACTTAGAAAACCCCATCGTCTCAGCCCAAAACCTTCTTAAGCTGATAAGCAACTTCAGCAAAGTCTCAGGATACAAAATTAATGTGCAAAAATCACAAGCATTCTTATACACCAGTAACAGACAAACAGAGAGCCAAATCATGAATGAACTCCCATTCACAATTGCTTCAGAGAGAATAAAATACCTAGGAATCCAACTTACAAGGGATGTAAAGGACCTCTTCAAGGAGAACTACAAACCACTGCTCAGTGAAATAAAAGAGGACACTAACAAATGGAAGAACATACCATGCTCATGGATAGGAAGAATCAATATCGTGAAAATGGCCATACTGCCCAAAGTTATTTATAGATTCAATGCCATCCCCATCAAGCTACCAATGAGTTTCTTCACAGAATTGGAAAAAACTGCTTTAAAGTTCATATGGAACCAAAAAAGAGCCCGCATTGCCAAGACAATCCTAAGTCAAAAGGACAAAGCCGGAGGCGTCACGCTACCTGACTTCAAACTATACTACAAGGCTACAGTAACCAAAACAGCATGGTACTGGTACCAAAATAGAGATATAGACCAATGGAACAGAACGGAGCCTTCAGAAATAATGCCACACATCTACAACCATCTGATCTTTGACAAACCTGACAAAAACAAGAAATGGGGAAAGGATTCCCTATTTAATAAATGGTGCTGGGAAATTGGCTAGCCATAAGTAGAAAGCTGAAACTGGATCCTTTCCTTACTCCTTATACAAAAATTAATTCAAGATGGATTAGAGACTTAAATCTTAGACCTAATACCATAAAAGCCCTAGAAGAAAACCTAGGTGGTACCATTCAGGACATAGGCATGGGCAAGGACTTCATGTCTAAAACACCAAAAGCAACGGCAGCAAAAGCCAAAATTGACAAATGGGATATGATTAAACTAAAGAGCTTCTGCACAGCAAAAGAAACTACCATCAGAGTGAACAGGCAACCTACAGAATGGGAGAAAATTTTTGCCATCTACTCATCTGACAAAGGGCTAATATCCAGAATCTACAAAGAACTCAAACAAATATACAAGAAAAAAACAACCCCATCAAAAAGTGGGCAAAGGATATGAACAGACATTTCTCAAAAGAAGACATTCATACAGCCAACAGACACATGAAAAAATGCTCATCATCACTGGCCATCAGAGAAATGCAAATCAAAACCACAATGAGATACCATCTCACACCAGTTAGAATGGCAATCATTCAAAAGTCAGGAAACAACAGGTGCTGGAGAGGATGTGGAGAAATAGGAACACTTTTACACTGTTGGTCGCATTGTAGACTAGTTCAACCATTATGGAAAACAGTATGGCGATTCCTCAAGGATCTAGATCTAGATGTACCATATGACCCAGCCATCCCACTACTGGGTATATACCCAAAGGATTATAAATCATGCTGCTATAAAGACACATGCACACGTATGTTTATTGCGGCACTATTCACAATAGCAAAGACTTGGAATCAACCCAAATGTCCACCTGTGACAGACTGGATTAAGAAAATGTGGCACATATACACCATGGAATATTATGCAGCCATAAAAATGGATGAGTTTGCGTCCTTTGTAGGGACATGGATGCAGCTGGAAACCATCATTCTTAGCAAACTATCACAAGAACAGAAAACCAAACACCACATGTTCTCACTCATAGGTGGGAACTGAACAATGAGATCACTTGGACTTGGGAAGGGGAACATCACACATCGGGGCCTATCATGGTGGGGGAGGTGGGAGGGATTGCATTGGGAGTTATACCTGATATAAATGACGAATTGATGGGTGCTGACGAGTTGATGGGTGCAGCACACCAACATGGCACAAGTATACATATGTAACAAACCTGCACATTATGCACATGTACCCTAGAACTTAAAGTATATAAAAAAAAAAATGTAGTGACAGACTTGGAGGTACCTGATAGAAAACATAGGATAATATACAATGTGAATTATTCTTTATAAACAAGTCTACTCATTCTATATAAGTTCCCTAATGTCTAAATATGTATGTTTCTTTTCTAAAATTGGAAGTTTCTTTTCATTTGAAAAACTCAGAGCAATTTATATAAAAGGAGACTGAGTTCAACAAAAGTCTTTGAAATCCTTCATTTATGTTGGAGGACAGAAGTGAACTGCTTTTTACAGAGGGGTTTGACCGCAAAACATAAAATTAATTATTCTCCCCTTTGAGAAAAAAATGCATTCAGACCTATGCTTGATGTAAATTGACCCAAACTTATGAAGATAAGTTTTTGAGGAAAAAGCCCTCAAGTATATCTTATTATGCCTTAAAATTTGAAAATAAATGTTGGAGGGGTCAAAATTTGAGGCATATACATTAATACTAGGTGCTTATGAATATTTGTCTAATGAATTAAAGAATGAATCTACTTTCAACATTTGTATCATGGCCATCTATTAAAAAGGAATTCTCTGGTGGCCACTCATTACTCACTGTCTTCATTGTTACTGGATCACATACCCGAACGCCAGCAAAGAATACAAACTGAAGCTTTCCAAAGTCCATTGGCTTTGGCTGAATTCACATGATACCAAATGTGAATGGACATTTGTCCTTTTATTTTTTTAAAAAAATTCATACAGATAGCTGAAATTGTATGGACTATACCTTTCTAGGCATTTCTTTACTAGAAACTCCTTGATGAGTTAAATACTTTCATTGTGAGTTATTATGATCATTGACATGAATACTATTTGTGTTACTTCTGAATAACATGTTTGTTAGCTGTTATGTGGTAAGATCACTGTGAATATGGACTTGGGTGGGGCAGAGGAGAAGAGAGAGGACATTTTCCTACCTGTAAGTAGTTTATATACCTCCAAAGTCACCCAAACTATTTGCAAGTTTCTTTCCTGGAAAAAGTGTATCATTAAAGGTACGGTTTCTCCTTTTATTATAATAAATATATTAGTCTTGGAATATACAAGACAACCCAATAATTTTAGCAACAAAAGCATGTATGTGTAGTGACAGGAGCTGGTTTTACTCTTTTATTATATTGGTTTCCACATGTCAATTGTAATCTATTGGATGGAATTTTTAAGTTAAAGCCTTCCAAATGGTTGTCAGTGAATTACACTGATCAGGATTACAGAGCATCAGGCCTCGTGATTAACTTATCAGAATTTCTGGTCAGAACAGTTAAATAATAAGATTAAAAAAATGAAAGCAGATGAAGGAATAGGAAGTTAAAATACCACAATTGCAATTTCATTTTATTTTCGTTTATCCAATTAAAGTATAAACACTCAAATGGAAGCAACAAAGTCTCATGTAACTTAATTGTGGAAGAGACATACCATAATTTCTGCCATATTCTATGGGTCACAGAAACCAACCCTGGTATAGTTTGGGAGGAGTCTAAACAAGTGTGAATGCTGAGAGATGAGAATTTTAGGGGCCCTTTGGAGGCTGATTACTACTGTGGGCATTGGGGAGCTCAAGTTTTCCACTTCCTCTCATACGGATAAATCCGTGCAGAAATCTAGGCCTGTCCTTTCACTTGGATTTCAGTCTATATTCTTAGCAATGTATATTCAGTTTGTATAAGCAAGCACTATTTTCAAGCTAGACAGTTTAGGCTATATAATTTTATAACAGCTTTATTGAGATACAATTCACATACCATAAAATTCACCCACTTAAAGTGTACAATTAGATGTTTTTTAGTATATTTATATTTACAGAGTTGTGCATTCACTGCCACAGTCAATTTCAGAACATTTTTATTACCAAAAAAAGAAACCCCTTGCCCCTTGGCCATCACTTTCTAGTACCTCATCCTCCTCCCTATCCCTAGGCAACCACTAATCTGCTTTCTGACTATAGATTTGCCTATTCTGGACATGTCATATTAATGATATCATATAATATGTGATCCTTTGAGATTGGCTTCTTTAACTTAAGCATATGTTTTTTTTTTTTTTTGCAGTTCATCCACATGTAGCATGAATCAGTATTTTCTTTTTATTGCTAAATAATATTTAATCATATGGATACAATACATGTTATGTATCTGTTTATCAGTTGATGGACATTTGGATTGTTCCCACTTTTGAGCTATTACAAATAATTCTGCTATGAACATTTGCATACAGATTTTTGTGTAAACATGTTTTCATTTCTCTTGGGTACGTGCCTAAGAGTGGAATTGTTGTATCACATGGTAACTCTATGTTTAACTATTCTAGGAACTGCCAGACTATTTTCCACGGTGGCTGCACCACTTACATTTCTGCTAACAGTGTATGAGAGTTCTAATTTCTCTACATCCTCACCAGCACTTGTTATTTAGTATCCATGATATCTCTCATAGACAGAATGACGACCCCCAAAGATATCCAGGTCCTTATCCCTAGAATCTGTGAATGTTACCTTTTATGCGAAAAGAGTCTATGCAGATGTGATTCAGTAAAGGATATCGAGATGGGGGAGACTATCCTGGATTATCCAGGTGGGCCCTAAATGCAGTCATGTGTGTTCTTAAAAGGGACAGTTGCTAAGAAGAAGGCGGCGGGGGGGGGGGGGGGCGGGTAGAGAGAAGAGTAGAGGCAAGGTGACTACAGAAAAAAAGAATGGAATGACATTGCCGCAGCCAAGGAGTGCCAGCAGCTATCAAGAGCTGGAAGAAGCAAGGAGAAATTTCTTCCTTAGAGCCTTAGGAGGGAACACAGCCCTGTCAGCACCTTGATTTCCACCCAGCGAAGCTGATTTTGGGCATGTGAGGGGATCCATTTCTCTTGTTTTAATTGTGATAATTGTTACAGCAGTCATAGGAAACCAATACAGTAGCCATCCTAGGGAGCACGAAGTGGAATCTCTTTGTGGTTTTGATTTGCATTTCTCTGAGGACTAGTGATGTTGGCTTCTTTGTAGGTGCTTGTTGGCCATTTGCACATCTTCTTCGGAAAAATATCTATTCAGATCTTTTATTTGGAAATAAATAATATAACAAAATATGTATTCAGCACTTTTAAAAACTGGGATATATGTCTATTGATTATTGAGTTGTAGGAATTCTTTATATATTCTAGTTATAAGTTCCTTATCAGAGATATAATTTGCAAACAATTTTTCTCATTCTTTGGGTTGTCTTTCTAACTTCTTGATAATTATCTTTGAAACACTAAGATGTTTAATTTTGGTGATGTCTAGTTTGTTCTTTTGTTGCTTCCAAATTGGTGTCATATCTAAGAAACCATTGCCAAATCCAAGGTCTTGATAATTATCTTTGAACCACTAAAGTGTTTAATTATGGTGATATCTAGTTTATTCTTTTGTTGCTTCTGAATTGGTGTCATATCTAAGAAACCATTGCCAAAGCCAAGGTCATGAACATTACACTTGTTTTCTTTTAATGGGTCTGACCATGCGAAGCGCCAGTTTCCCCTTCATCTTCCACCATAAGTGTAAGTTTCCTAAGGCCTTCCCAGAAACTGAGCAGATGCTCTAATGCTTCCTGTACTGCCTGCAGAATTGTGACCCAATTAAACCTCTTTTCTTTATAAGTTTCCCAGTCTCAGGTATTTCTTTGTAGCAGCGTGAGAATAAACTCATACACTCTTATGGTTAGTCTATGATCTACTTTGAGTAAATTAGGGTGAATTAGGGGTCCAAATTGATTACTATCTGCATGAATAGCCAGTTGTTCCAGCACCATTTGTTGGAAAAACTATTTTTCCCTATTGAATAATCTCAGAATCCTTATCAGAATCAATTTACTGTAATTAAGAGGGTTTATTTGTGAACTCTCAATGCTATTCCATTGAGCTACACATCTATATGCCAGTAACACACTGTTTTGATTACTGTAGCTTTATAGTAAGTTTTGAAATCAAGAAGTGTGAGTCTACTACTAGGGATTCTCTATTCTGGGTCTCTTGGATTTTCATATAAATTGTTTCACTTCTGCAAAGAAGTCAGCTAGAATGCTAGGAATTACATTGAATCTGTAGATCAACTTAAGGAATATTGCCGTCTTAACAATATTAAGTCTTCTGATTCATGATCCATTTATTTGAGTCTGTTTTAATTTATTTCAAGGTTTTATAGTTTTCAGAATATTTTGCAATTTTTTGTTAAACTGATTGCTAGGCATTTTATTATTTTTGATGTTATCATAAATGGAATTTTTTTCTTAATTTTATTTTCAGTTTGCCCATTGCTACTATAGTAAAATACAATTTTTTTTAATGTATATTGATCTTTTATCCTAAACCTAGCTGAACTACTTATGAATTCAATAGATTTTAGTGGGCTCTTTAGGATTTTTTATACAAGACCATATCATCTGCAAATAGAAATAACTATACATTTTCCTTTCCAATCTAGCTGCCTTTTTTATTTTATTTTATTGCCTAATTGTTTTGGCCCAAACCTCCAGTACAATGTTGAGTAGAAGTGGTAAGAGAACACATCCTTGTCTTATTCCTATCTTAGGGGGAAAGCGTTTAGTCTTTCATCGTTAAGTATGACATTAGCTATGACTTTTTCATAAGCATCCTTTATTATGTTGAGGAAGTTCCCTTCAAATCCTAGTTTGTAGAATGTTCTAACCATTAAGTCATGAATTTAGTCATGTGCTTCATCTACATCTATTAAGATGATCATGTAGTTTTGCCCATTATAATACTGATACGGTATATTACATCAATGTATTTTCATATGTTGAATTACCTTGGCACTCCTTGAATAAATCCCACCAGGTTAAAAAAAAAAAAAGATTAAAGAACACATATAGGCTTAAGACAAAAATATGAAAGAATATATTAATTTCAAGTGGTAATCAAAAGAAAGAAGGGGTGGTGGTACTTACATCAGACAAAATAGAGTTTAAGTCAAAAAAATTTTCACAAGAAACAGAGAAGATCATCATATAATGATTTAAACATCAATTCACCAGGGAGCCATAACAATTATAATTATACAGATACCCAATATCAGAATACCTAAATAGATGAAGTGAACACTGACAGAACTGAAGAAATGGGCAGAAACACAATAATAGTAGGATACTTCAATTTCCCATTTTTAATAATGGATAGAACACACAGACAGATCAATAAGGAAATGGAACATCTGGATAACACTATAATCCAAATGGAACTAACAGACATATACAGAACATTCTACCCTTAAATAGCAGAATACCCCTTCTTCTCAAGTGCACATGATCTATCCAGGATAGATCATATGTTATATCCAAAAACAAGTGTTAACTAATTTAAGGAGATTTAAATCATTCCAAATATTTTTTTCCAACAAAAGGAATGAAACTAGAAGTCAATAGCAGAAGGAATATTGAAAACACTCACAAATACGTGAAAGTGAAAAAAAAATTACCTCTTGAACCACCAATGGATCAAAGAAAAAATCAAAAGGAAAATTGAAGAATATTTTGAGACAAATGAAAAGGAAAACAGAAAATAATGAAACTTATGAGATGCATCAAAAACAGTACTAAAAGGGAAGTTATAGTGATAAATATCTATATTAAAAAAGAAATATCTCCAATAATAACTTTACACCTCAAGGAACTAGGAAAAGAAGAACAAACTAAGTCTGAACTTAGCAGAAAGGAGAAAATAATGATTAGAGCAGGAATAAATAAAGTACAGAACAGAAAAAGAAAGAAAAAAAGATGAAACTAAGTTAATGTTTTGAAAAGATGAACAACATCATTAAAACTTTAGCCAGGCTAAATAAAGAAGAAGAAAAAAAAAGACGGGGGGGGGGGGGAACCTCAAATAAATAAAACCAGAAATGAAAAAGGAGACCTTACAGCCAATACTACAAAAACACAAATGATCATAACATGCCAACAAATTAGACAACCTAGAAAAAATGAATAAATTCATAAAATATACAAACTATCAAGACTGAATCCAGAAGAAATATAAAGTCTGAATAGACCTGTAACTCCTAAGAAGATTAATCAGTAATCAAAAACCTCCCAAGAAAGAGAAATCTAGAACCAACTGGCTTTGATGATGAATTTCACAAACATCTAAAGAATTAGTGCCAATCATTCTCAAATTTTTCTGTAAATTAAAGATGAAACACTTCCAAACTTATTTTATAAGGCCAACCTTATCCTGATGTCAAATCTACGCAAAGACATTACAAGAAGATAAAATTACAGTCCAATCTACCTGATAAATACAGGTGCAAAAATCATCAACAAAATGCTAGCAAACTGAATTAAATGGTACATTAAAAAGATTACCTGCAGTGGCTCACGCCTGTGATCCCAGCACTTTGGGAGGCCAAGGTGGGTGAATCACGAGGTCAGGAGATAGAAACCATCCTGGCTAACATGGTGAAACCCTGTCTCTACTAAAAATACAAAAAATTAGCCAGGCTGGTGGCGAGCGCCTGTAGTCCTAGCTACTCGGGAGGCTGAGGCAGGAGAATCGTTTGAACCCAGGAGGATGAGGACGTTGCAGTGAGCTGAGATAGCCTCACTGCACTTCAGCCTGGGTGAGGACAGGGCGAGGTGCCATCTCAAAAAAAAAAAAAAAAAAAAAAGAAAAGAAAAGAAAGAAGAAAGGTTATATACCATGACCAAGTGAAATTTAACTCTGGATTGAAAGGATGTTTCAACACACAAAAATCATTCAATATGATACTTCGCATTAACAGAAGGAAGGATTAAAAATGAGATAACCATCTCAATAGGTTCAGAGAAATTATTTGATAAAATTCAACCCCTTTTCGTGATTAAAAACACTCAACAAATAGAAGAAATTTGCTTCAACACAACAAAAGGTCATATATGTAAACCCCACAGCTACTATCATACTAAATGGTACAAAAATAAAAATTTTTCCTCTTCGATTAAAAACAAAGGTTTTCCTCTTAGATTAGGGCAAGAATGCCCACTCTTGCCACTTCTATTCAACGTTGATTTGGACACAGAAAACTATAAAACATTGCAAAATAAATTTTAAAGGATAAAAATAAATGGGAAGGCATCTATGTCCATAAACTGGAAGACAATAATGCTAAAATGTCCATACTACTCAAATAAATCTACAGATTCAATTCAGTCCTTAACAGAATTCCAATAACATCTTCTACAAAAACAGAAAAAAAATCTTAAAATTCATGTGGAGTCACAAAGGACCCTGAACAGCCAAAACAATCTTGAGGAAGACAACATACAGGATGGAAGAAAATTTTTGCAATCTACCCATCTGACAAAAGGCTAGTATCCAGAATCTACAAAGAACTTAGACAAATTTACAAGAAAAAATAAAACAACCCCATCAAAAAGTGTGCAAAGGATATAAACAGACACTTCTCAAAAGCAGGTATTTATGCAGCCAGCAGACACATGAAAAAAATGCTCATCATCACTGGCCATCAGAGAAATGCAAACCAAAACTACAATGAGATACCATCTCACACCAATAAGAATGGTGATCATTAAAAAGTCAGGAAACACCAGGTGCTGGAGAGGATGTGGAGAAATAGGAACACTTTTACATTGTTGGTGGGACTATCAACTAGTTCAACCATTGTAGAAGACAGTGTGGCGATTCCTCAAGGATCTATAACTAGAAATACCATTTGACCCAGCCATCCCATTGCTGGGCATATACCGAAAGTATTATAAATCATGCTGCTATAAAGATACATGCACATGTATGTTTATTGTGGCACTATTCACAATAGCAAAGACTTGGAACCAACCTGAAAGTCCATCAATAATAGACTGGATTAAGAAAATGTGGTACATATACACCATGGAATACTATGCAGCCATAAAAAAGGATGAGTTCATGTCCTTTGTAGGGACATGAATGAAGCCGGAAACCATCATTCTTAGCAAACTGTTGCAAGGACAGAAAACCAAACACCGCATGTTCTCACTCATAGGTGGGAATTGAATAATGAGAACACTTGGACACAGGGTGGGGAACATCACACACCAGGGCTTGTCGCGGGGTGGGGGGAGGGGGGACAGGGGAGGGATAGGATTAGGAGAAATACCTAATGTAAATCACGAGTTAATAGGGGCAGCACACCAACAAGGCACATGTATACATATGTAACAAACCTGCATGTGCACATGTACCATAGAACTTAAAGTATAATAAAAAATTAAAAACAATTTGTTGAAGGTAGGTCTCATGATATGTGTGACTTTTAAAACCACAATAAAAAATAGAGATACAACAAAATAATAGCTCACTTTTCTTCTTTTTTACATTGATGCAAGAAGATTACCCAAGATATTGCAGTCACTTTGTAGCATTGAGAAATCAATGACAAAGTGGAACTATAGAGACAACTTTGATTATTGATAATGTTTTTAAGTTTCTCAATTAACTATCCTTAGAGCCACCATATCTGTTTTTGCTTAAGCCATTTTATGTTGAGTTTCTGCTACTTGCATCCTAAAGTATCTTATATAAACCATTTGTAAAGATTTGTCCCTAGCTAATGAGATATGCCAGTAAATGACTTAGAGAAAGCAATTCTAAAATTAAAAACATGAAGAAAAAATATTAAACATATAGTTAACATTTGATCCAGCAATTCCAGTTCTATGTATATAATGAAGAGAAAAGAAATAATGTATACATAAAAAAAACATACATACATTTTAATTGTAGCATTATTATACTATTATAATTGCCAAAGGTGGAAAAAATCCAAATATCTATAAACTGATATATGACTCAACAATATGTAGTTGATCAATCCACTGCAAATATTATTTGACAACGAAAAGGAATAAAGTGCTAATACATGGCTAGATAAACTGTGGAAACATGTTTAGTGAAAGAAGTAAATCCCAAAAGGCCCATATTGTGTGATTCCATCTATATGAAAGTGTAGAATAGCCAAAGAGAGAGATAGAAAGTAAATTAATGGTTGCCAGGGACTTGAGGAAGAGGAGTGATTATTAATTCTTATGAGGTTTCTTTTTGGGGTGATTAAGATAGCAAAAAATTAGGTAGTAATGATGACTGTAAAACTTTGTGAATGCACTAAAATAACACTGAGTTATACTCTTTAAAGGGGTGAATTTTATGGTACATGAATTATATCTTAGTCAAGTTGTAATGAAAGAAACTAAAGAAATAAAAACAACTCAAAGGAAAATGCCCACCAAGAATCTCTTTGTATGTCTGGGCAAGAAAAACACATAGCTTGTGGGAAAAAGGAAATTAGATTATGTTCCGAGCTTTCAACATTCATGTTGGAAAATTTCGAATTCCAGAAGAAAATGTAGTACCATGTAAAACATACTCAAGGAAAGAAAATGTGACTCAAGAAACTTATATTCAACAAAACTGTCCTTCAAGTATAAATGGCATCCACAAACTGGTCAACATGCAATAACTCAGGAGACATTGTTACTAGGTTCCCTTTTGAATGCAATGTGTTAGTGAATGAGCTTCAGACAGCCAGAAATGACTAGAGTGATGTGGGATTAAGAACATGGAAGTGGTAAGTATTGCATGTGTAGTTAGGTGTATGATTAAGGCCATATGAAACTTGAAGTGGCTTTATCCTTTGAGAATGCAGATGCAGCAAATCATTTACAAAATGGCAGAAGAAGGGGGAGTGCATGTGAAAAATTTGTTTTAGCTGTTTTTTAATAATAATATTAGTTGTAGAAGTTTTAGTATTTTTAACTATTTTAATAATCACACTAGAAAATAGTATTATTGGTATTGTTACTCTGAAACTTTATCTGTGTGTAATGTGGGATAAAGCAAGTGAGTAAGTGTGGAATATTTTAATTCTATTATCCCCTGGATCTTAGAGGTTCAGATTCTCAGTGTGAGAGACAGGATATATAAATGCAACACAGAAGATGAAAAACCTTGCAATTCTGAGTTTGAATTGGAATATTAGTACAAATACCAAGATTTGTCCACTGAAGGTGCCAAGAAACGATGGCTGACCCAATATCAATTCGTATGTACATACCCTGATTTCAGTTTTCAAATACGATATCCCATCAAAAGAGAACAGGGATTTCTGGACAAAATGGCTGATTTGCATTCTGGGGCAAAAGCGTACATGACGAGCAAGAAAGCTATCAAAGACCGCCAGAGTCATGTCAAAGGACGCAGAAGCCAACTTGAAGAGACTTTCACTCACCAAAGATGGAACAACTTAAGTTTCCATAAGGATGAAACTGAAACGGATGGAAACCCATGCATTTATAAAAATATTAAAAAGTACGTTTATCATGTCAGAAGATGTCAGAAAAGTAACTTATTATCTTGAATTAGTTTTGAATTAGGTATCTTGAAAGCTGGGTAAATAAAATGAAAGAATAAGAGCTCTATCCTGTCTTTCCTATGTGATTTGTAACATGGATAATTAAGAAAAGCATCTCCTTATAAACTTATTTCAGGTAATACATAAAATAATAGAATATTATCATTTTTGCAATTCCCAATGAATGGGGGAATCTAGAAATTGAGCATAATTGGCAACAAACTTCAAAATGGAAGAAAATCCAAATAAAGTCTAAAGTTTAGGCAATAGTAAAAAAGAAAAAAAGGAAGAAAAATTGGACATAATGTGCCTCCTGATTCAAAAACACACCATAACCCTAGAGTCTCATTGAATGGATAGGTGCTGAGTCTGATCAAGCTTCTGCAAGCAGTTGCCAGTTTCCAAGCCAAACGGGATAGAGGAAGGAGCTGAATGGTTCCATGAGGATGCAATTAACAAAATGCAGGCAGTGGGAAACTGTATAGGACAAAAAACTTGAGCTCTTCAGCATATTTATTGTAATAAAAAGAGACAGAGAAAGAGATGGAGAAGGAGTCTATAGATTAAAATAGACTATAAAAATGTTTTTAAAAAGATAATAATAGGACGTATAAATAAAAACTTGGGTGACAAAAACATGAAGAAACACAAGGAAGCAATGACTACGGAAGTCAGGTTACTCCTGGAGGGAGACAGGAGGCTGTGATTAGAATGGAACATGTACAGAGCAGTCTAGTGTGGCTGTCAAAGTTCTGATTTTTAGCCTGGGTGTTTATAAGGGTATTCATCTTATAATAATTCTGTAAGCTTGGAAAAAAGGAAATGTTAAACACATTGTAAATTCTAAGTATGTCACACATTCGTAAGAGTAATATTACCACTACCACAGTAATAATAACAGTTAATGCTAATTGAATTCTTTATTTGTGCCATACATTACGCTAAGTTGTCTATTTAATTATATTATCTCGCTATTTACTATGGGTTTTAAAAATTATTTTATTTATTTATTTATTTTATTTCACAGGTGAGAAAACTAAGGCACAAAGATGTTAAGTAACATGACCTAAGTTCACACAGATACTAAGCCACCTTGGAGTTGAATGTTATTTACTTAAGAAAAACTTCTGGCTGACTCAGGTAGCAGAAGTGGCTTTCAACCAGGATGCTGCAGAAAGATTGTTTTGGGTTTATTAATTAATTTTGCAAGGATTCATTTCACAAATTTGTGGTTGTTGTAGTTGAGCATCTACTCTGTGCCAGGCACTGTGCTGCAGTGGCACTTGGGGGCATTACTATCAGTGACCCCATGTGCTTTCACACTGCTGCAAGACAGAAGACACCACAGGAGTGGTTAGCAATGAGATGGGTGTGATTTTAGTGAGGAATGGAGGTTGAAGCTGAGAAAGAAGGGTGAAGACAAGTTCTCCAGGCTGAGGAGGATGGAAGGCTTAGCAGAGAGAGAACTGCATCTGTGAAGAAGGCCTTGTGATTGCTAACGAGGAGGATACATATCAGAAACATGGAAAAGGGTTTCTGAGTTTTTCCAGCATTTAAACCTCATCTCAATTCACACAGATCCTATATAAGGATGAGTGACATTAGAACAACCAAACCAAAGCAGACCAACACTAAATCCAAACATTTGCATCCCAAGTAAAGCTAGAATGAATTGAACTTACAGTGAACAAATCTCTCTCTCTCTCTCGCTCCCGTTTTAATTGGATTACATACAGTGTTAATAAATTTAAGGAAGAATGGGTAGGTGGCTCTGAACCAATGTGAACTAAAATTAAACTACATCTAGGTTTGTTCACCGTAGAATTAGAAGGCTGAATTAGTGCCAGTGTGAGAGAGTTCAAGGTGTCATGTTTTGTTGCATTATCAAAATTTCAGAAAATAGGAGTAACAACTTTCCATCAGGAGAAGGGTTTGAGAGACTAGATTACTAATGTGGCAATGATGTCTGTGTTGAGGAGAAGGTTGGCCTTAGTGAACTCAAACTTTCTAACTGTGTGTGTGTGTGTGTGTGTTTTTAATAAGAATATTAAACTATTCTCAGACCTGAACAACAATTGAACATGACTATATTATTAGGTCTGAGTACATCTGGAGGCTCTGAGCTATGTTTTGATAACTGACTTTAAACCCACAGCCGATGATATGAGGAAAGTCCTCTTTGACCACATGAAGGCCCATGGGTTCAAGAGGCCCCTTGCTTGCTAGCACTGGCCTCTATTTGGGGCCATACTGGCCTTGCCCTAAGCTCAGCCCTGACTCTCTGGAGCTCATTTCCCAATACTTGACAGCTTCATCCTCTTCTGTCACAGTCACTGCCCCTCCTTGGGCCTCAGTTTTCTCATCTATAAAATGAGGATTCACCCCACCTACCTACCAATGATCTCTCAGAAACCCTTTTGGCATTTACACTCTTAGATTCTCTGATTAATAAGTACCAACCAATATTAAACTAAGTAAAAACGATTGAGTGAGTTTGTTGACCCTGACCTGTAGGCCCAAGGAATTGTAGTCAGGACTTCACAGTTCACTGACAAACCATTCATTAACCAAAATCTTCAAGTCCTGATTTATATGATACTATTTTCCTAGAAAATGGGCAATGGAATTTTTCAGCTGTGAAAAAAGTATATTTTCCAGATTTCATCAATGCACACAGTTACCTATGTGATAAATCTTGTTTTTCCTCTACTGGTTTATGAGGTTTATTATCTGGAGCTTTTCCCCTTTTGTTCTTTGTCCAGATACCATTAATATTTTCTTCATCTATATGATTTACTATGTTACTTATGTTTTATATTTTGCCACCAAACTTCTCCTATGCTTGAGTTTTTTTTTTTTTTTTTTTTCATATTCTAAAATGCTTTTCTGTGGTGAAAACAAAAGAGTCCAAGCTTTGGAATAAGACAGACTTAGATTTAAATACTCTTTTCGACTTACTAGAATTTATTTGGGGAAAATTATCTTTTAGAGCCTTTGTTTTCACATCTGAGAAATGGAGATATAATGCCTACTTTATAGTGTTGCAGTGAGAATTAAATGAGATAGTAAGTGAAAAGAGCTCATGTAACATCATACACAATAAATATTAGTTTTCTGTTTCTTCCTTTATATCACTAAGAATAAGCCCCAAATGTGTCTTTATCCTTTATTTTTCTTTTGCCTTACTCATACTCAGCCAAACTGTGGGTCCAAGTGAAGGAAGGAGTATATCACATATATACCCATTCATGCTCAATTCAACCGGGTGTTTGAGATTGTGATTTAGAAATATGGTTTTTTTTTTTTTTTTTTTTTTTTGCCTTCAAGACCTATGACATACTCAGTATATGTTAAAAAAAATTATAGCTATACTTTCTTTCTTCCCTGTTTGAGGTGAACATCTGATAATTTATCACGTACTAACTTTTCTAGAAATTCCTCCAACTAGTCCACCTGCACACTGATTTACCATCTACATCGCCATTATGAGAGCTATGGTGTAGGCACACTTCTTATGCAGCCCACAGGCCATAGTGAAACTGTGCGGAAATGAAACCCCAGCTCAAAAATCTAGCCTGGTCAACATTTAATTGATCATGATGAGCACATAACTCAGGCTGAACCAATAAGCTTTTCCCCTAGAAATTTGGATTTGATTTGAGAAAATTAATTCCATCTCTCTAAATAGGTGGCTGGATATTGAATAATCACAGAAGCTTTCATAGCTATCTTCCACAGCAGATATAGGTAAACTGAGAGGTGTGATGTGCAATGAGAGAGACAAATGAGGGAAATGCATGGAGGGAAATAGAGATGAGATGGCCTAAACTGAATTCCTCCTGGCCTGAAGTCACTCATTCCATTAGTTCTAAAGGGTCATTTGCTTTCTTGCCTTCACACACCCTTCCAATAAATTTGCTCATTTTTGCTGAAAATAGTATGAGTTGGATTTTGCATATATAACTAAATGAAGCTTAACAGACTGATAGGATATTAAAGTTTACAGCATGCAAATCTGATTGGCCACTGTAACACTTAGAGACAAAGAATTTCTTTGCAAAGCTTTTGTTGTGTCTGTTTCCTGCAGCATTTTTTACTCCTGACAAGCCTGTTCATGTTCTAATGATGTGTATACGTGGGCTTTCCAGTTCACTTTTAGCTTGCTTGGACATATTGAAAAGTGTGATTCATTAGAGTAATTGGAACATTTTGTGGGAACTTCTGTGAATGCACAGTGTAAGAAGAGTTTGGCTAGGATTAAAGTAAAGGATTCCAGATGGGGATCAAGTATTCAACTCTTAGGATCAATTTAAACAATCTCAGTGTGACAATCATAACTCTTTGGTCACATTAGACAATTAGTATATATAGTAGAAATAGTGTTTCAAGGCAACAACCAAAAGATTACTCAGCTATTTAGAAAGCTGGAAGTATTGTCCATAGGTAAAAACATGAATTCTAGATGAAACTCTCTTAAGTTTAAATCATGATTCCGACACTTAGCAACTGTGTGACTTTGGGCAAGTTATTTAAACTCACTGTGTCTCAGTTGTAAACCTGTTAAAAGGGAACAAAATTAGTGGAAACCTTGTAAGATGCTGTGAAGGTTAAATGATGTAGTACATATAAAACAAGTTGTCTGGCTTGGAGTAATAGCTCGATAAAAGTTAGCTGTTATTTTTATTATTATATCTGTTTATCCTTAGCCCAATTAAAAAATTATTGTGTGTGTCAATCCCTAATTGAAATCAATATCCTGAAATTATGTATAATTCTAAAATCTCATTCTTTTACTTACACATTTTTGCACGCTAGTATTACATTTTTAATTATGTGCTGAAATTTTTATATATGACAAAGACAAGTCATAGAAGAAAATAATTTTATTTCGTATTTTTTGTAGTTTAAAGTTTAATGAAAGAGCTGGAACAATCCTTAAAGAATATGACAAGCCTGTAATCCCAGCACTTTGGGAGGCCGAGACGGGCGGATCACGAGGTCAGGAGATCGAGACCATCCTGGCTAACACTGTGAAACCCCGTCTCTACTAAAAAATACAAAAAAAAAAAAAAACTAGCTGGGCGAGGTGGCGGGCGCCTGTAGTCCCAGCTACTCGGGAGGCTGAAGCAGGAGAATGGCGCGAACCCGGGAGGCAGAGCTTGCAGTGAGCTGAGATCCGGACACTGTACTCCAGCCCGGGCGACAGAGTGAGACTCCGTCTCAAAAAAAAAAGAAAAATAATCAATAAACATCAAAAAAGCAATTAGAGTATATACCACATATCAGATCAATACCAAAAATAATAGTATATTTGAGGATCTAGCCTATTTTTCTTCTAGTAAATATACAAATGTATGGATTACTGGTGAACACATAGAAGAAAGGTGTCTCAGGAAATAAATTTTTGTTGAAACTAAAAGTGAGTAGAGGTATGAGTTAAAAGAGATGAACCAGATGGAGCTCTTTAGTAAAGGAGAAGAATCTTAATAGGTCTGGTGTAGGAGGTAAGGATGTTTTGAGTGTCTTTCAACAAATAATGTTTGAGCTCTTTTGATGTGCTATGCACTATATTAGTCACTGAGTTTGCAAAGATAAATAAAAATGCTTATTACTGACAGAAAACCCACTCTAGAGCAGCAGATACGTGAATAGCTACAATGAGAAATGAAGGACAATTCTTTGCAAATATTAAACTCACATGTTGTCATGACCTTCCTAAGTGTGTTTTCTTGCAGCCTTCTCCTAAGCTGAGCCACCAGGGTTTTTTTTTTTTTTTCCCACAAGAAGGAGAAGAAAGATACTGCTCAGAAAATAGGTCACTGATTTGTCTTAAATATTAAAGCTGACTTTTGTGACCTGTTTGGGGAGTCAGTAACTCTAAAATAGGTTATGAGACAGGAAACAATTTTCTAAATTACTTTGTCCTTCCTTAGAACACCAAGAGCTAAGTAAAAGGCTGGATTGAAGAGGTAGTGCCAGGGCTAGGGAATTCTCAGAATATAAGGAAAGAGCATGGAAAACCAGCCACTGCAGTCTTGAGTTTGGTGACAGGAGAGAAAGATGTAATGTAGGAGATGAAGACTCCTGGAAGAATCCTAGCCTTTGGTTTGCTGCCACACCCAAACGGACTCCCTTATGGGTGGATGAGGGAGCAGCAGAAGGAAGCCAGGTAGCCCTCTAGACTCCCAAGGTCAACATTCAGAATTCAGGTGACCCGAAGTTTCTTAGGTCAATCAGTGGTGTCAATGAGCTTGGAGAGTAAGAAGAGGCCTGTGTCCAGAAAGAAGGGGCTAATTATTCTGGGCTTTGAGCCTCAGCCAAATAACTGGGGTCATAGATTTTAATCATGTGTCCATCATATCATCCTAAATGAATTTTCACCGCATATCTGAGGATATTCATGATTCCACTACACAGAAAGTTCTAATGTGGTTTGACAAGAAGAATGAATTTCTCTGAATCTGAGTAGGGATGAGGGAGAGAGGATATACATGCAGTGCCTAATATGGGATTGATGAGAGGGCTTCTTTGTGGATGTCATGTTTAAGCCCGGTCCTAAAGGATAAGTAGGAATGACCTAAATGAAGTTAGGAAGGTGGGATTGGCCTTCCAGGCCTCAGATACCACGCATGCAAATGTCTGGACAGGAACAAACACACAAACATGATTAGGTGGTGTATTTCAAATGGCTGCAGCACAGAGAGGGAGGCACCCCTTGGGTTCCCCAGCAAACAGACTCTAGGACAGAGATTTCAGTGGAGAAGATTATCTGGAAGTTCTTCCAAGGACAACACTCATCAGGGAGTAAAGAAGACAGGGTTAGACAGTGGGAGAAGTTGGCCCGGGATGCAGTTACAACAGAGGTCTCAGAAAACCCTATAGTGAGTTCTGGAGCTGGGATGGCCTTTCACATTTGTCCCAAATTGAGGTGAGAAGAAGTCCTTTTTATCCTCCACTGACCTTGGATAAAAGTCCAAGATGAAGTAATCATGGGTGCGACAGTTTCTTTTTGTTGATAGTACTTCTCAGAAAAGGGTTTCAGCTATAAGCCATCAGCCACTAGCAACATCCGGTGGCTGGCAACATGTAGGCCTGACTAGCATGGGAGTCTGGGTGGCACAGCACACCACCCACTACAATGTATACATTTGCAATAGATGAAATTAGAGAAGGAAGAATATAACAGGGAATAAAAGGTCTTATAAATCATAGTTACAGGTTTTGACATTTTTTTTTAAAAAAGCAAAAGGGAGTTCCTGAAGGGTTTTAAGAAGGAGGTTAAATCAGTATGATCGTGTTTGTACTTTTAAGAGATCACTATCGCTGATGTGTAGATAATTGATTCTAGGGAAAGAAGGGAGACCCAGTAAAAGTTGTTGCAATCATCCAAGAGAGACATGATGTGAGTATGAATTTAAGTGAAGGTGGGAATGAAAAAAGATGAACTAATTAAGGAGATATAGTAAAAGCAGAATTAATGATATCCACTTTTCAATGGTATTTTATTGGATGTGGATTGATAAGAAAGACGGATAAAAATCACAGATTCTGAACCAGGAATCTGAAATAGGAAACTTGGCCAAATACAATGCTGTGTAGTTTTTGTTTCCTATTCTTTCTTTCTGGCACATGGAAAAACGATACTTGGCAACACCCTGGCAGTTGGGAGAAACCACTCAGTGGAAGTAGAAGTGACACATGTTACTTCTGGGAAGAAGCAATGGAAATTCCTATACCATTCTTCAGTCTTTTTCTTCTTCTTTGGCAAGAAGCAGGGAGCCCATGTGTTCAGATTGTAGAGTCACAGAATCAAAACGGCTGGGAACCCTGAGTAACCCCGTGGAGCACAGCTGCTTTGAATTGTTGCTCAGTCAAGAGAAGACCTTGTATGAGCTAGAAATAAACTTTATATGCTATGCTTTTGACATTTTAGAGTTATTTGTTCCTGCAGAATAAAGTTAGCCTATTCCAAGAAATGCTGAAACATAGAAGGAATTTGTGTGCATGCCGTGTGTGTGTGTGTGTGTGTGTGTGTGTGTGTGTGGACAAAGATGAAGGGGACTGGAAAGGGTAAAATGTGAATTCAGTTTTAGAAATGTTGAATTTAAGATAATGGAAAAATATTTAAGTGGACATGTCCAGTATGTAGTTAAAAATATGGGTGAAGAATTCTAAGCAAAATCTAGACTAGAGCCAAAAATTTTAAAAAATATCATAGTCCATAAGTGAAGCCATGTGAGGAATGATTCTAAACACTCAGATGTAAAATGATCTGGGAATATTTGTTTTCCTGGTAATGGTTTATTTTATTTATTTATTTTTTAAGAAAGCAATGGAATTCCAGGAAGCTTTGCCCTTTGCTTTAAAAATTGCATTTACTATGCAAGTGAACCTAAATATCACCATACATTATAAAGCCACTTTTTTTTCTCCCCACCTCCTGAGATTGTGAGGCATCACGGTTCCCTGCCTGAAAAGTAGAGGAGCCAAGTTCAACCTCGTAGAAGAGCAGAGAAGCCAAACAAATACTAAAAATCTGCACCCAGCTTCTGTCTCCCTTAAAGTGATCTCTCAAACTCAAATTAAGAGTTGTTTTCAAAAGTTAATCTAAAGGGGCTTTTTGGTTACACAAATGTAAAATAAATAGTACATTATTGTATGAATCTGAATGTTGTTACTTTGGAAACAGAAGATGAAAAAGGTATTTGGTAATGGAAATTTTATATGATTGAATCAGACTTCATATTCTGCAGATTCTGTTGTTTTGGGGGGGGTAAAATATGACAGAATATAATATGAATTCAACTTGCAGTGTGCTTGAGCTGTTTCCTATTCTTGTTCAGATAAATGTGTGTGTTACTGCTTAACAGTTAGTTGTTAGATGCCTAAACTAAGACTCTGAGTTCGGCAGCACGAGGTTTGCACCATGGTGAAAGAGATGCAGAAATAAGGAAATATGTTGTGCTTGGCTCAAACTAATGTGGTCTAGACTGTGGATGTCCTTCATACGAATAACCTAAATGTGAGAAAATATACTCAACCAGTATACTCATTATAATTTCACCCATAAACTGAGTTAAAGAAAGATTAAATAACCTCTAAAAAGAGTACGTCAAAAGATAAGGCTAATGCCAGAACCCACATTCAATTTTCGGATTCCAAATCCCAAACTCTCTCTTCTTGACCACACTGTTTTAAATGAGATCATTTCAGACATGTTATTTACATCCTTCTGTATTGTGTAAGGAATGCACTTCACACCGCATCCCTATTTTTTTGGTCCTTGGAACTCTGAAACATTTCAGAAAAGGTATTAGTCTTCATTCTCCCTTTGTTTGCTTGTGAGAGTGGAAACACTTCTCCTTTCTCTCTTCTGGTGTTCACTAGGGCAGTTGCTCAAAATGACTCAGCTTTTCTAGTCAGCTATGGTTCCTGCCTCATGGAGGGGAGGAAAGGACATACCATCTCTGTAATAACATGCCCAAAGGTGCCTGCTTCTGGTGAGAAACAAGAGGCCCTGTCCTTGTCCAGACCATCATGCTTTCCTCAAAACAGGTGCATCCGTCTCATGTAGTGTATTCCATCTCATTTTCCTCATTCTGTTCTGATTGAACATCAACATTTTTTAATGGGTTGTTATCATCATCTCTGTGAGCACATGGGATGAAAATACTCCGAGGATTCCCACTCATGAATACAAATGATTTTTTATTCTACAAAAGAAAGAAATATGATTGCTGAATATTAATAGCCCTCTGGGAATTAGAATTTAAGATTACACAAGATCTGTTTAATGCACTTGTTATCCAAAGGTGAATGATAGGAAAGGGAAGGGCAAATCAAGGAAATAATTTGAAGAGTAAACTAATATATGTTGAGTGCCTATTGTGTATCTGGTATGGAAGCTTTTCAACTTATATATTTTCAGTTTATGAAGTCTCACTATTTGAGTAAAATTAGATGGCAATTAAAAGTGCTCACCACCAATAAATGAGTTACTAATAATGTTAGGTCATTTTAGTCATTGTGTTTCTTGAGTTATAGGAAGCTGTTCTCCATGTGTTCGTTTCAGGATAGTTAAGGTGATTTAACACAAATGACCTTAAAACTGACACATGGAGAGCAGCTTCTTCCTATGACTCAAGAAACACCTCCTATGACTCCGTGCTTGATAAGTACAAAATAAGTGCCAGGAAGAAAAGGCATGGTGGGATGGAAAATAGTGATAATTTTTATAAGTTAAAAGTGATGAGGAAATGAATAGCTATTGTACAAGTGTATGGGATAACTCATTTTTCAATAATAATAAATCCAAATGACATAACACAAATCATGAAATAATAGATGAAGACCCTATGTCTGTACTATTGAAATTAATAGGGAAGAGATGAGGAAAAAGTGACTGGAATAATGAAATTTTTGAGTAACTGCAATAGTTGCTTTTCAACCTATTTCATCTTGTTCTATACAAATGAAATCACAGATTCTTAAGATGAGATACAGAGAAGAGTTGAATTTTTATTTTTTTACAATTTTTACTTCCAGGTGATTCTAATCTTCAGCCAGCATGAAAAACACTGGATTAGGAGTACTGGAGTGAGATTATGAGTTTGGCAATAAAAGGGTTTTTAAGCATCGAGAGTGTGCTAATGACACACATGTGGATGATTTCCCCAAGTTAGTGATGATTCCATAGGTTCAAAGCCCCTTCAAATTCTCACATTAAAACCAGTGACAAGGCAATAAATGCTGTTATCGTATGTCCATGAGTTCCCTTTCACTTGTGTAGAGATCATTGATAAAGTGTCTGATCTTATTTACACATTTGTTCTTCTTTATTCTGTTAATGTGGTGAATTACATTGATTTTCTTTTTTATTTTTTAAGTTCATTTTAGGTTCAGGGGGTACAGGTACAGGTTTGTTATATAAATTGCATGTAATTGGGGTTTGGTGTACAGATTATTTCATCACCCAGGTGATAAGCATAGTCCCTGATGAGTAGTTTTTCGATTTTCACCCTCCTTCCTTCTTCTGCCCTCAAGCCGACCCTGGTGTCTGTTGTTCCCTATTTTGTGCCCTATGCACTCAATGTTTAGCTCCCACTTATAAGTGAGAACAGGTGGTGTTTGGTTTTCTGTTCCTATGTTTTTTTGAATTTGCTGAGGATTATTTTATGTACAATTGTGTAGTCAATTTTAGAGTATGTGCCATGTGCACATGAGAAGAATGTACATTCTTCTGTTTTGGGGTGTAGAGTTCTGTGGACACCTATTAGGTCTATTTGGTCAAGTGTTGAGTTCAAGTTATGGATATCTGTTAGTTTCCTGCCTCAATCATCTGCCTAATACTGTCAGTAGGATATTAAAGTCTTCCCACTATCATTGTATAGTTATCTAAGTCTCTTCATAGGTCTCTAAGAAATTGTGTTATGAATGTGAGTGCTCCTGTGTTAGGTGTGTACATATTTAGGATAGTTAGGTCTTCTTGTTGAATGGAGTCCTTTACCATTATGTAATGTCCTTCCTTTTTTTTTTTTTTTTTTTTTTTTTTTTTTGTTGGTTTAAAATAACAAACCCTGCTTTTAAAGATTAAAATAACAATCTCTGCCTTTTATCTGTTTTACATTTTCTTGGTAGATTTTTCTCCATCCCTTCACTTTGAGCCTATGCGTGTCAGTGTATATGAGAGAGGCTGTTGAAGACAGCATACCCATGGGTCTTGTTTCTCTATCCAACTCGCCACTCTGTGCTTTTTAATTGGTGCATTTAGCCCATTTACATTGAAAGTTAGTATTAATATATGTGGATTTGATCCTATTGTCATGTTGTTAGCTGGTTATTTTGCAGATTTGTTTGGGAGGTTGTTTTATAGTGTCACTGGTCTCTGCACTTCAGTGTGTTTTTGTAGTGGCTGGTAATAGTATTTCCTTTCTATATTTAGCACTCCCTTCAAGACTTCTTGTAAGGTAGGTATGGAGGTAACAAATTTCCTTAGCATTTGCTTGTCTGAAATATTTCTGCTTAGTTTATGAAGCTTAGTTTGCCCGGATATGACATCATTGGTTGGGACTTCTTTCCTTTAAGAATGTTGAACATAGGCCCACAATCTCTTCTGGCTTTTAGATTATGACTGAAAGGTCCACTGTTAGCCTGATGGGGTTCCCTTTGTAGGTGACCTGCCCCTTCTCCCTAGATGCCTTTAAAATTTTTTCTCTCATTTCAGGTTTGAAGAATCTGATGACTGTGTGTCTTGAAGATGGTCTTCTTATGTAGTATTTCACAGGGGTTCTCTGCATTTCCTGAATTTGAATGTTGGCCTCTCTAGCAACGTTGGGAAAATTTTCGTGAATGAAATCCTGAAATATGTTTTCCAAGCTGTCTAGTTTATCTCCCTGTCTTTCAGGTATGCCAGTGAGTCATAGATTTAGTCTCTTTACATAGTCCCATTATTTCTGGAAGGTTTTGTTCATTCTTCTTTATTGTTTTTTCTTCATTTTTATCTGACAGCTATTTTAGAGAATTGACCTTCAAGCTCTGAGATTCCTTCTTCGGCATGGTTGATTCTACCGTTAATACTCACAATTATATTCTGAAATTCTTGAAGTGAGTTTTTCAGCTCTATCAGGTCAGTTTGGTTCTTTACAAAAATGGCCACGTTATCTTTCAACTCTATATCATTTTATTACATTGCTTAGGATCCTTGGATTGTGTTTTGACTTTCTCCTGAATCTTGATCTTCCTTCTTACCCACATTCTGAATTCTATTTCTGTCATTTCAGTGATTTTGGCCTGGTTAAGAACTATTGCTAGGGAATTAGTTCTGGGGAACTTATTTTGAGATAAGAAGACACTCTGGCTTTTTAAGTTTCTGGAGCTCATGTGATTTTTTTTCTCATCTTTGTGAGCTGATGTTCTTTCAGCCTTTGAAGTTGCTATCCTTTGGGTGGGTTTACCAATGTTTTTATCTTATTTGATTTCCTTGGGGGTTTGCTTGTGGTATTAAGTGGGTTCAGTCAAGTGGCTTGATTTCTAGAAGATGTTAGGGGGAAAAGGTTCAGATCAGCACTCTTGGACTGCATACCCTAACTCTGGGGCACTTGTATTGGGCCTGTGGCTTTGTTCACAAGGTCCCTTGAGTTTAGGAACCTGCTGTGCTAGAGGGGCCAAAGTGTTCCTCGACCATTGACCACAATCCTCTGATGGGTAGTGCCAGTGAAGTGCTTCATTGGGTGGTAGCAATAGGATCCATGCTCTTTCACATATACCAGCAGCAGCAGCAGCGATGTGGTGGGCAGCTCGCTCACCTGCTAGGGCAGGGCCTAGCTGGTTCAGAAGTCACCATCCTCCATGCTGGTGTTCATGGAGGCATCAGCGGCAGCATAGGAAGGCAGGGCTGCTGGCATCCATGTGTGCATTTGCACCAGCAGCAGTGTCGGTGCGAAGCATGGATCATTAGTGGCCTCCATGCCTGCGTTCACCCCAGTGGTGGTGGTGGTGGTACAGAGTTGAGGGGCTGGGCTGTTGCTCTCCGTGTGCATGTCTGCACTGGTGGCAATGGTGGTGCAGGGCGGGGGTGGGCCACTGGTCTTTGCGTGTGTGCATGCATTGATGCTGGTAATGACAGCGAGGCTGGGAGAGAGCAAGGTGTGCTCATGGTGGCAATAATGGCATTGCAAGGTGAGCATGCCCATGCGTCCTGGTAGGAAAGGGGAGGTGAGATCCTCCCACACCCATGTGTGCTGACAAATTGCTGTGGGGGGTGACTGTGGGCAAGTGTGTGCTGGCAAAGCAGCACAGGGGAGGCTTCAGTTGGGGGAGGCTGCCAGTGGGCTGGTGCACATAGATGGAGGCCATTGTGCTGGAGCTCTTCAAGGTCAGGTATGGTCTGCCAGCACAGGAGCTATGATGTGGTGGGCCTCTGGGAGGCACCCTGATTGGGCATTTGAGGCTGCACTGCAAGTAGGCTCAGCCAGGCTAGGATCCCAGGAGGGGCCAGCAGACAGTGGGGCCTCAGGTTAGACTGGTTGCCATCTCATGGGCAAGATCACCCTGCTCTGTTCAGGTCCAAAAGTTCCACTAAGATGAAGTCTGCATGGTGAGCCTTGGGGGAAGGACATCCTTGAACATTCTCCCTGTAGATGTTCCCATACCAAACCTTCTGGGCTTTGCACAGGCTGGAGTCCTGCCCTTACCACCATTCTAAACAGCTCTATCTGGCAGCTCAAGAGTCTATGGAGGGTGTGGGGGTCTCTCGCTGCCAGGATTCCAGAAGTCCATGGTAAGACTGGGTCCTTCCTTGCCTTTTCAACTCATTCTTTCCCCAGGAGTCACTGGGGGCCAGGAATGAGTCTCAGAGCATGGTAGCCCCATGCAGGTTCCCAGTTCTCTCCCTTTTAAGCCTGGCATCTGTGTCCACCCCCCATCAATTCTCAAGGTCTTCCCTCCAAAGATCTGCTCAGAGTGCACCAGTCTCCCTGACGTCCCCATCCCTCAGTGGCAGATGTTCCTCTTGGCTGCATGTAGTCAGCCATTTTGCCTGGCACATCTTTGTATGTAGATAAAACAGTCATGTTTTGCAAAAGATTCCTTATTCCTAATTGAACATATATCAGCAAAGAGGAGAAGCTTATGGTTGGTTTTAAGTCCTTTTAGGGTAAATGCTTCTAGAGGTCACATGCCAACACGTGTGACACAAAAAACTTCCAAGTCCCTTCAGACTTTGAAACTCATTAATTTAAAATCAACCTTTGGGAAAATATTCCTTTGCAAGTAAAGGAGCTTCTGCATGATTCCAGTACTTTCTCATCCATTGTTATTTAATCCTCAAAGCAACTATCTAAGTTTGGTATTATACTTCCAATTTTGATATTTGAGTTAACCAAGCCAATATGAAAATAACTAACTTGACCAATGTCACATGGCTAGGAAGGGATTTCAATCTGATTTGATTTGAATCCAAAGCTAAGGATCATTCCATTATACCACGATGTCTCTCATAAAACAAATACACAAGCATGGTTGCAATTTGCAAATAGTTTATGAGAGAAATTATTTTTTAAAACCAAACTTATAATAGAGCCCATAAAGTTCTAAAATTAAAATAAAACTCTTTATTGAAGAATTACAAGGGCATTTAGACTATTCAACCATCTTACTGACAAAGTCATGCTTCAGTCCTGGCTGATGATGGGTAATGTCATTCATTTCCATGGCTTTTACCATCAGCTATGTGTTGATGACTTCCAAATCTAAACTATAGCAATGACAGAAGTCAGTTTTTCATTAGACATATCCATCTGGGCAGTCCACTAGAATATCAAACCTAATAGGTTTCAAACTGAGCTCATCTGTGCCTTAAACTGCTTCTCCTAAGCTAAGGATACTATGTAGTCATTCAAGAAAGAAAAATAAAACTCACCCTAGGCAACTCTTATTCCTTTATCTCCATAGCCAATTTGACATTATGGAAGTATGATCCACTTAATGTTTTTCTTATTTAACTTTCTATTTCAGAACCACTTCTCAAGGACAAGTTATCATCATCTTTTGCCTAGACTATTGCATAGTTTTCTGACTCATCTCTTAGCCTTCGATCTCACTATCATCCAATGTGTCTTTTATTCTGGTAACATAAAGATCCACTGAAAAATGCCATTCTGCCCATATCCCTGTCTCGTTATGAATCTGAAATAACTTTCTATTTCAAGTATTCTTTGGTTGCAAAAAGCACACTCAAACTCTGGTCAATTTAAACCAAAAGAAAAAAAAGGAACTTGTTAGAAGAATACTAGTACTCATAGAAATTAAGGAGAAGTTGAATGATCAAGGATCTTGGTCTATAACTCATGATCAGTTTTGGAAGTGCTGGTGTCTGAATGACCCAGCTCCTTCTGCTTTGTACACTAGTCACTCCACTGAAGATTCAAATTGTCAGGAAAGAGTGATTGGCTTAGCTTATGTCATGTGCAGACACTTCTGGGAAGTAATAAAGGTAAGGACTGATTACTGATGGTCTCACCAGGACTTTGGAAAGTGGGAGAAGAACAGATCCCCAAAGAAAGCCATGTGCTGTTATTTAAAGAAAAAGGGAGAGAAAAAACACATTTTTTTCCATTTTTAGAGTAAAGTCTATATACTTTATACTATATAATTGTCATTCAAGGCCCAAAATGATCTGGTCCCTCGCACCTTTTCAAATATGCTACATGTTATATTCTGTTTCTTGTCTAGAAATTCTGCTACTTTACATGGCAAATATCCTACTTACTCTTTAAGATTCAACTGAAATGTCATTTCTTTAGTGTTGTATTCCCTAATGCTACCAGGAAGCATTGACTACTCTTCTTTGTGCCCTTGTTTGCCCTCTACATAGGCCAGTAATAACACTTGTCAAGGCTCAATGTAATGATTTTTTTTTTTGTAAGTTGGCATCTCTGGCCGTACTGGCTTGGTCTTTAAGAATTAGAATCAGGTTTCATTAATCATTATATTCCTAGAATATAACATAGGGCGTGAAATACATTTGGAGTTCAACACATGCTTTTTGAATAAAAGAATGAGTAAATGAAATAAACTTCTTTCCTGAAAACATACTACTAGAAGCATGTTAAGAGAATGACATAGCAGGCCTATGTCTTATTTTCAAGTGCCTCTTGTGAAATAAAGCACTAATTAAAAATTGTTATTAGCTCTAGAAGTAATGTTTTTGTATTTCCTGTAATGTTTCCTGTTTAAGCATATTAAAATTAGACTTTTGATGTGAAAATAAATATTCTTACTTATATGCACAGATTTTTTCCCCATAAGAACTTTTTCTTCTGTTAGCTTTTTCTCCATTTCAGTCTGTTGCTAGTTTCTTTGCCTTCATGCATTTTCCTTCATTTTTTATTTGTTAATTTTTGGTTTCTTTGGGGTTTTGTCACTAGCAAGTTTGAATGGCTCCTCCTCTGTCTACATTGAGGCAAAGAATTGGCAACATAATCTCTGTGGGAGGCCCTTGAACCAGAGTGGAGATTTATCAGGTGGGCAGTGAAATGAGGTTTTTATCAGGGCCTCTCTTTCTCTTTCTTCCAGGCTTAATGGATGCATCATCCTGGCCCATTAGAAGTTTTCTTTGGTGCTTGATGGTCTAAACCAAATGTCCTCTCCAGGCTGTCTTAATTTGCAAATGCACACTACATAAATCACCATACTGTGCAGTTCTGTGTTAGGAAATAAAAAGTGGAAAAGGATGTTGAAATTGCTATTGCAAAAAAAAGTCAAAAACAAGACGAAAGTAGAACCCAAAGTACCTGTTTAGTTATAATGAGAGGTTAGAAGGCCTTGAGCAAAATTGCAAAAAGCCTGGACCTAGGCCCAGCATCCTGAACTATTGTCAATTGGGAGCTATTGCAAGATCCTCTTTTCCATTTCATGAGTCTGTTAAGTTCTTCATTTTATTTTCAATTTTCTCAGCCATGTATAATTAGAGATCAAATTTGCATTAACTACTAAACTTCCAGAGAAGAGGGGAGTTTCACTTGAGTGCATAACACACAACCAATCAGTGAAAAGCTCCACAATCTTTACCTAGACCTTACCTTTGCCCCCAACTTCCCTTCCCATACTCCCTCTACCTGACTAATACCTGGATTTGAAAAGGTTCTGGAAAATTTATTCTTGTCATGGGCTAAGACCAGACTTCAGACAAAAGGCCAGGGTAAATTTGTAGACAGAAACAAATGCAGGAGGGGGCAGGGAAATGCTCACTGAGCTTGCTGTCAAGCACAAGTTGTTTGACACTGCTTAGTCACTTGAGCCAGCCCTTCATCTGTAAAACCTAAAATAGGAATAGTATTCATACTGTTTGCCATCACAGACTGTTGCAATGATCACATGAGACTATATACACACACTAATATATAATGTGTATTGTGTATAATATAGGCATTTATATGTCTACTTATAGATGTATATTATAACTGTAATGTGCATAATCTTCCAGTCTCCCACAGCAGCTTAATTCAAAGATAAATGCATCCTATAGTCAGAGACTGTTTTTATGTCTTATAAAAATTATTTATTCTAAACTTTGAATTAACTCAGTTGAATAGAAATAAGAAGGTAGCTTCAAATAATTAATGGATGGCCCCATGTGTGAGGAATGAGCACTTGGTGTTCAGCAAGCATTTTCCCTACTCTTTTTTTGCCACCCCACCAAGTCTCACTGCTTCATGAAACCATCCTAGATCTCTTGTGACATTGAAGAGATCAAGCCTTGACCTTTATAAGTGAGTTAATATTACTTAATCTATCTTACCAAATAACACTTGTTACCAAATAACATTTTGGCACACTCCATAATTTAAAGTAATAAATTTCTAGTGATGGAAATTAAACCAATCCAATGAATTGCTTTTAAAAAGCCTATCTTCCTGTTCTCTCTGTGTTTCTGTCTCTGTCTCTCTCTCTCTCTCTCTCTCTCTCTCACACACACACACACACACACACACACACACACACACACACCACTTTGCTCTACATTGAAAAAGGGACTGTACTATGTCCCCCAAAAAACACAGATCAGAGAGAGTGGTTTGGCAGAACATAGTATTTCCTCTTTAAGGTTTACATTTTTACATATTTAAACATACCTGAAAACGGCCAATTATAAGCATGACTGCAATTTCCAATTTTCAGTCCATTTTTGCAGCATCTAGCTAAGATCTTACGTCAGGAAGGTTATTTGATAAGCTTCATTCTTCCCAACGTAAAATCAGGAGGCTGCTGATCTCCTCCATTCTTTCTTGTGCAATGGAGGTAGTAAAAGTAATCATAAGAGGGACTGCAGCACTTTTTTTCTCCCCTAAAATGTACCTCACCCAAGGAGAATGATCAAATTGGAGGAGGTTGTGGCATGATGGACTCTAATATTTTCAGTGATGTATGTACTGCACACAAAATTTTTGAGGGAGCAGCCCCAGTATATATGTATTGCCATCATTAGTTAATATCTCAAAGCAACCACTTATTGGAAGCCCATCTTATGAACCTTTATATAAATCAGAATAGCAAATAAGTTTGATAATTTTAGCTTTTATCTGATGTCTTGTTAATTAAACAAATGTTTTTTTGATATATCTAAATTGGCGTTTATCAACAATGATATTACTGCCATTTTGGGCCATATGATTGTTTGTTACGGGTTCTGTCCTGTGTATTCTAGAATGTTTAGCAGCATTCCTATCCTCTACCCATTTGCCTCCAGTGGCATCTCTCCAGTCTGAACAATGAAACTGTCTCCAGACATGTTAAATTTCTGTTAAGGTGTGAACTCAACCCCTTGTTGAAAACCACTGGTTTAAAGCAATACATTATTTGTAGAATTTGTGTCAGATTTGTCACTTTCAATGTGAAGTTTCTTTGCAGAAATTTTTAAAAGCTTTTGTCAATTTAGAGTGGGTGAATGAGTTAAAGCAAGACACTATAATCAGTAGATATACCTACCAGACACTGGTAAACTGCAGTATTTAATCATATAAATAAACTGGCGAGGGTACAATTGTCAGTCCCTCTCACTATAGAACTCCTATTCTTATCTCAAAACATGGATTATGTAGATGCGGATAGCAGAGATTGCTCAACCAAGGATGGGGGATGGGCATGTTTATATGCCAGATCCTTTAGGTATTATTCAAAGGTTGCTTCTGAAAGCTCGGTGACATTAGTCAAGGCAACAATTTTTTTGATATGACCCCAGAAACAGGCAACCAAAGTAAAAATAGGCAAGTGGGATTATATAAACTAAAAAGCTTCTGAAACAGCAAAGAAAACAATCAACAGTGTGACAAAACAACCAATGGATTGGGCAAACATATTTACAAACCACACATCTGATAAGGGGTTCAAATCCAAAATATATCAGGAACTCAAAACAATTTGATAGCATGAAAACAGTCCCATTAAAAAATAGGCAAAGGGCCTGAATCAACATTTCTCAAAACAAGACACTCAAATGGCCAACAGATACATGCAAAAATGTTCAGTATCCCTAATCATCAGGATAATGCAAATTAAAATCACAATGAGATATCACCTCACATGTATTAGAATGGTTATTATCAAAGAAACAAAAGATAACAAGTTTTGGCAAGAAAGTGGAGAAAAGAGGATGCTTACACATTATCAGTAGGAATGTAAAGTAGTTCAGCCATTATGGAAAACAGTATGGAAGTTCCTCAAAAAGTTAAAAATAGAACTAACATATGATCTAGCAGTTCTACTACTTGCTATATTTACAAACGATATGAAATCAATATATTGAAGAGATATTTGCACTCCCATGTTCATTGAAGTAGTATAGCCAAAATGTGGAATTGACTTAAGTGTTTGCTGGTGAATGAATGGATAAAGAAAATGTGGTATATATATATAAAATTTAGCCTTAAAAAGAAGGAAATATTTTCATTGGTGACAACATGAATGAACCTGAAGAACATGATGTAAAATAAAATAAACCAGACACATAAGACAAACACTAAATGATCTCGTTTATATGTGGAATCTATAAAAGTTGAACTGGTAGAATAAGACAGTAGAATGGAGGTTACCAGAGGCTGGATGATAAGGGAATTGGGGAAATATCGATCAAGGGATGCAAAATTTCAGTTAGGAGGAGTAAGGTTCAGCGCTCCATTGTAAATTACAGTGACTATAGATAATAATAATATATAACTGGTGCTCTGTATCTGTGGGTTTTGCATCGATGGATTCAACCAATCTCAAATTGAAAATATTTTTAAGAGCTACAAAAGAGAGCAATACAACAGTAAAAAATTTATACACATTAAAAAATACAGTATAACAATTATTTATGTAACATTTACATTGTAATAGGTATTGTAAGTAATTTAGAGATGATTTAAATTATACAAGAGGATATACAGTAGGTTATATGCAGATACTTTGCTATTTAACATAAGAGACTTGAGTGTCTGCAGATTTGGGTATCTGTAGGGGGTCCTGGAACCAATCCTCCATGGATACTGAGAGACAACTGTGTACTTGAAAAAGATAAGTATGTGTCCTACTATATATTTTAATTAGCTTGATTTAGTCTTTTCACAATGTATACATATATACAAGGCATCAAATTGTATGCCACAAATTATACAATTTTTAATTTTCAATTAAAAATAAAATAAAGTTTGATTCTGGGTTGGGGGAGGGTTTTAATTCCTCAACATATCTGGCTTGTTATTCTGGGAGTACAGGAGGGAGAAGGAGGAATGGGCTTTGGCCAATAAATACTTCATATAGCGATAGTTCTAACTAGCTTGTACTAAAGTGGTAAGAATGGTGAGAATATGAGTGGGGTGACAATGGTGTCTGCTACTATCCTACTAATGGACTGAAGGAACTGGCTGAGAGGGAGGTTGATGATGTATGGGACCTAAGAGGTAAGGGAAGGAAGAGATAAATGGTGTCAGACTGAAAATCATAGATGGAAGAATTATCTGGGAACCCTGGTACCTTATCTTCAGAGTCTGGAAGGAAGAAAGGAAGATGGCTGCAAATGTAGACAGGTTTATGGTTTTTTGGACAGGAAGGTGTGGGATTAACGTTTGCTGTTTTTGTTTTCTTGGCAACCTGTGGGAAAGGGTCAGCTCTAGAAAATGAGAGAATGAGTTAGGCAGGCAAAGAGATTTGTAGTAGTCACCAAGGGAAAGAAGAGACAAATTAAAGAAATATGAGCAGCATTTAAGAGCTCTGCTAAGATAAATAACCCAAAATTTATGGTGTCACCAATTTTATGGTCTAGTAGATCATCTCCAGCAGCCCTCAGTAGAGAAGATAGAGGGGAAAAATGCAAATTGCAGAATTTATTTATTTATTGAATAAATATTTATTGAGCATCTACTATGTGTTAGGCACTGTCTTAGGAGCTTGAGATAAAACCATGACAGAATAGACAAAATTATCTGATCTTGAAGACCTTACATTTTGGAGGGGAAATGCAGAAAATAAAGCCAATGAATGAAATTATAGTATAATGTGATAAGTACAGAGAAAGGGATAGAGGATGTCTATCCCTAAAGGGATGATGGAAGAGGGTTTGTCATTTTGTATAGAGTGTGTGGGAAAGACCTCCCTGAGAGGTCGAAAGAGATACAGCTATTTGGTTATCTGGGAAAGCGTGATTCAGACAGAGGAAGCAACAAGTGCAAAGGCACTGAGGCAGAAGTGTCCATGGTATGTTTGAGGAATGGGCAAGAAACCCAGTGTGAGGACAGGATCAATGTGTGCAAGGTATAAATGATATAAATTAAGTTCAGAGAGATAAAGTTGGAGGCCCACCTTGGATATGATCTTGTGGCCCATAGCTTTTAAACAGATTCATGTTGGAAGTTTGAGGGAATATGAGGTGTGAGGACTGGAAGCAGGAGTGTTGAGAATGTCAGTGAAAGTAAATTTCAAATGATCATTGAGAAGGGCAGGAAATGAATCCAAGAGTGGGCAGGTATATTGGTAGCATTGTGAAGAATGGGAAGAGAATCAGGAGAGAATGAAAGCATAGAAAGCAAGGGAGGAAGAGTTTCTAGGTAGTGGGTATGCTTATTAATGAAAATTAACATTTATTTAGCATGTGTGATGTGCTAAGTACTTTGTGTTGTTATCGCATTTAAATTTCCCACCCATTTGATGTGGTAATAAATATTATTATCCAAATGTGCAGATGAGCAAATTGCAGTGTAGAGTAAGCCACATATCCAAAGACATGCTGCTAGTCAGTGGCAGAACTAGCATTTGAATTCCATCAGTCTAACTTTTATGCTCCCTTCCTCTCTTTTCCCTGCAGTTTTGCTGAGGTATAATAGACAAATAAAGACTGTATATATTTAAAGTGTACAACCTGGTGTTTTGATATACATATACATTGTAAAATAATCACCCCAATCAAGATCATGGACATATCCATCACCTCACATAGTTTCAATTTTCTTCTTTCTCTCTCTCTTTTCCCTCCCTCCTTCTCTCTTTCATCCTTTTTTTTCTTTCTTTCTTTTTTTTTTTTTTTGGTGAGCACACTTAACATCTACTATCTTTGAATGCTGCATAAGACACCTGTATGACAAGGATAAACACAGACCCATGGGGGAGTGGCTGGTAAGAGGTCATTGGTGAAAGCATGTGGGAATGGAGGCAGTACTTTGCAGTAATTTAGTGACTTAGTAGATGGCAAGGAAGTGGGGGCAGCAGGTGTTGGATTGAAGAGACAGGGTCATTATGGATAGTGACATCAAGATAATGTAGAATTTTTTTTTAAAGAAAGACTCAATTGGTTTAAAGCCTAAGAGGAAGGTGCCAGAAGAAAACGACACAATGAAGACAAAAGTGTGAGTTGAATAAAATATAGAGCAAGGTCAAGGAGCAAGTTTGTAGGGTTAGAGTTATGAAATAGCCTGGGAAAGGAATACCCCATTTCATAGATAAATAACTGAAGACCAGAGAAGTAAATGGTGAACCCAAGGTTATAGAACCAATTAAACAGTAGCTCAGGGACCAGAGTCCGGGTTTTCTGATTGCCAAGACAGGTGCTTTCCACTAGTCCACCCAGCAACTCTTGCTGAATCATCCTCTACTGGTTACTTATCCCCAATCCAAAGGAAGTTATTGTAGTTAATGAATAAATACAGTGTAGCCAAAAACCAGTGTAAATACACAGCTCTATAAAAACACTAATGACACCTTGTCCTTCCAGTTTCCTTCACAACACCATCCCCGCATGGCTCATTCACACTGAGTACTGACTTTTCTTGAGTATAAACTTCCTTCAAGATACTGAAAGTTCCCAGTATTTACGCTAAGCAGGGACTCAGGTGGAGAGAACTAAGGTCACCCTCAGGGAATTTCTTGCTGAATTAGGTTCCACTAAGCCTTGAAATCAAAATGCTTCTGGTAGGTAAATGGGGTGCAGATGGGAAATCAAACCAGTGTGTGACTGGGCATGATTTAGAGCAACTGTTATTGATGTGACAGATCCTAGCAGGCAACCTCATGAGAGCCTGCATTTTCATTGCAATGCAAGTAGATAAAATGAATAATTGCGTTTTTGACTTTTGAATTTCCTGCACCTTGCCAGTGTTTATTTTAGCCATAATCTGGGTCATGCATATTCTAAGGAGGCTTTTGATTTAAGAACCTAGATTTTTTGAGAGGCGTGCAATATTCAATGTATCTCTATGCATAAGATTTTATGTAGATATTTTGATGATGCAAAATTTCTACATTATATGAAATATAAGTTTTTTTTAACTTTGGGGGAATAACAATAGTTTATTTCTAACACACATTATCTTGGTCAAACATTGAAATTCTTGATTAATGTTTAACTACAAGTATACTCATTTCAAGTAAAGGATCAGTTTCAGGGTTCAGGCTGAAGTGTCTTGATGACAAGAATTCAGGTTCCAAGGAGAAGCCCATAAGGCTAAGGGTACTAGATATAACGGAAAGTGAAAGCTATACCTGACTTCCAGAGAATGTGGACTGGATATAAGATCTTAATCTTCTCTTATCTTACTACAGAAATCTGGATGGAGAAGCAGCATTTACCTCAAAGAGAAGTGGACCTAGAAGCTTATTTCACTAGGAATCACACCATTTTTCAAGGTACTCGATTCAAAAGAGCCATTTTCCAAGGGCAATACTGTAGAAATTTTGGCTGTTGTGAAGACAGAGATGATGGCTGTGTCACTGAGTTCTATGAGGCGAATGCATTGTGCTACTGCGATAAATTCTGTGACAGAGAAAATTCTGATTGCTGTCCTGACTACAAGTCCTTTTGCCATGAAGAGAAAGAATGGCCTCCTCACACACAGCCTTGGTATCCAGAAGGTAGGCTTTGGGAATGTGTTTTGACATTATCCTCATTCATAACAACAAGATCTGACAAACTTTCTCTCTTTTTTTCCCTTCTTTCAATGAAATAAAAATGATTATTGCAATTGAGAAAATACATTTCTTTGGATTGTTAAAGTGCTTTGGTTTGGATGTGGGGTTCCTGTGTAATACAAGCACCTTCAGGAAAGTTCTGATTTGACATTCCTGAGTGCTGATCGGAATCCTGACCAGTGAGTTTTGAACACTCACTCAACTTATATAAGGATTACTTAAAACTCTTCTCTCTCTCTCCTTTGTATTGACATCAGGTTTCTCAAGACTTTTTGTGTGTAACCTCTTAGAGAGTCTCAAGAAAGTCACAAGATTTACTATCTGGTGACAGTAAGTAGAAAGTCACAAATCTACTATCCGTAGATTTTAGTTGTTATTTCAAGGGGCTAATGGATGCACGAGCATTAGAAACTGTGGTATTAGTAATGTTATTAAAACCAGGACAAAATAAAATAAAGTCAGTCACCCGCTCTGCCTAAGTCATACCAAATATGTTCTTCATGTGTATTTTTGTTTTGCTTCATTTTGTTTTTCCAGTCTGGGACTTTTAAAATTATTAAAAAGAAAGGAGGAATTCACATAGAGTAGTTGAAAAAGTCTAAGGTTAAATGGATAAATACAACATAAGGAGGATGATGGTATTCATTATATTTATCTAATTGGAGGAGAATGACTATAGATTTTGAGCATTTGATACAATCAAACTCTGCAACAAAAACCAAACAAAATTCTACAACTACACTTAGATGAGGCTTTATTTTTCTGTCTCTCATTGTATGAAATCTCCTCAGCAGAACTTCAGGGTTAATCAGACTTCTCCATCACACTACCGTAAATGGGTGATGGTGACTGGAAATCCCAGTTAGAAGACATTTTAGGGTAAACTAGGGGCTTGGAATCCTTATTTCAAAACCCAGACATCATCATTCAGCAAGATGTTAGTTGTATGATTTTCATAGATACCCTATATTTCAGGTTGAGAACATTTCCTTCTAAGAACTACTAGTTCACTGAATTTTTTTTAAACATGGATATGTATGAATGTGGTCAAATACCTTTTCTGTATCGTGATTTTTCTCCTTTATTCTGCTAATGTAGTAAATTATACTGCTGGACTTTAAAATATTAAAACAGCCGTGTCTGTCTAAAATGAACTCCACTTGGTCAATATGTCTTTTTACATATTTTGGGGGATTTTTTGGCTTTGCTTTTAAGTTTATTTGAATATATAAAACACACAAATATATTTGTGAATATTGTTTTAAGATACTTGCATCTACATTCTGGAGGAATATTTGTAATTTTCTTACAATATCTTTGTTCGGTTTTTGGTATCAAGGATATGCCAACTTCATAATGTAGTATTCCCTCCTCTTATACTTAGAGTTTGTACAAGATTTTTATTACTTCTTCCTCAAATGTTTGGTGGTATTACCAATAAATACAAAACCTATGTTTTGATTTGTAGTAGCTTTCTAATTAATGAATTTTGTATGTTCATTTAATGATTTTTCCATGTGACCTCTAGTTGAAATTATTATCAGAGTAATTCAGTTGGCAAATTATGACATATTTAAATAATAAAAAAAAGTCAGAGCAAGACTCTGTTTAAAAAAAAAAAAAAAATCAGATGCCGTAGCCTTCATTCTCAATAATGCCATCTTGCTTGTAAAATTGAGGAAATGTCTCTTTATGTGTTTACATATGTATTATTTTAAATTTTCCACATAATGATTATTTATCCTTAGTCTTTACATTTTACCTATAAACAGCGTTCCCTTCTTCCCTCCCTCCATCCTTCTCTCCCTTTCTTTTATCCTTCCTTTTTTTCTCTTGTGTGTGTGTGTGTGTGTGTGTGTGTGTGTGTGTGAGAGAGAGAGATAGAGAGAGAGAGAGAGAGAGAGAGAAACAGAGTCTTGCTCTGTCACCCAGACTGGAGGGCAGTGGCAGGATCATGTCTCACTGTAGCCTTGAACTCCTGAGCTCAAACAATCCTCCTCCCTCAGCCTCCTGAGTAGCTAGGACTACAGATGTGTGCCACTACATCCATCTAATTTCTTTTTTCTTTTCTTTTTTGTAAAGATGAGTTCTTGCTATGCTTCCTAGGCTCGTCTTAAAACTCCTGGCCTCAAGCTATCCTCCCACCTTGACCTCCCAAAGTGCTAGGATTACAGGAATGAACCAATGTGCCCAGACTTTCCTTCCTTTCTTCCTTCCTGTCTCAGTTCCTCCTTCCTTTCCTTTCCTTTCCTCTTTTCTTTTTGTTCTTTCTTCTTTCTTTCTTTCTTTCTTTCTTTCTTTCTTTCTTTCTTTCTTTCTTTCTTTCTTTCTTTCTTTCTTTCTTTCTTCCTTCCTTCCTTCCTTCCTTCCTTCCTTCCTTCCTTCCTTCCTTTCCTTTCCTTTCCTTTCTTTTTCTCTCTCTCTCTTTCTCTTTCTTTCCTTTCTCCCCCTCTCCTTCTCCCTCTCCCTTTCCTTTCTTTTCCTTTAATTTTTATGAGCCATTCTCATCTTTCTCCAATGGTAACCTCCTTTAAAAAAAGTTTGTGTACCCTTTTATAGCAGGTAGTCTTGTTTTGTGTGCTTGAATTATTAATTTATATAGACCATATTATGCTACAGACCTCATTCTCTTTCTTGACTTTCTCAGACAGCAGCATGTTTTAAGACTGTCTCCATGTCTCCACAGACTACTAGGACTAGTCTGTGACTTCTGACTGATGCTTAATTCTCTGTGATGTCCCTTCATCTCATCTAACTCCCTGTTCCCTCCATGGTGGGTGGACACCTAGGTTGTCAACAGCTCTTTGCTATCATAAAGAAGTCCATGATGACAGCCTCATGCATGCCTTCTTATCGACTTACATGATACAACAAGACTTGAATTGCTGGGTCCCAGGTATGCAGGTAATCTGCCAGATGGCTCTCAGAAGTAGCTGCATTAGTTTATGGTCCCCTAGTACTATATGGGGACACACCTCTAACAATTAATATTATGCAGAGAAGTAACCTTTATTTATATAATCAGTAAAACATGATTTCTCATTGTCATTTTAATTTGTATTTCTCTAATTTCTAGTAGGTTTGAGCTTCTCTTCATAGGCTCATTAATGTTTGTCTTTCTTCTTTCTGTGACTTACTTTTTCCTGTCCAAAACCTTGTAATACAACTTAATATCCGGTACAGCAAGTCAGCTTATTCACCACCGCCTTTTTTGAAGATGACTTAAGTCACATAGACATTAATTTTCCATAAACAGTTTTTGAATAAGTTTTTCTAGTTCCTCAAAAAACTTCAGCTAGAATTTTGAGTAGAATTGCATAAAATTTATAGATGTATCTGAAGATAGTTGAACTCTGTAATGTGTTGACATCTCATCAAAGAGTATAGGATATTTCTCCACTTACTCTGATTTTTAAAAATACCCTCAAATAGATTTAACACTTTACTCTATAGTGGCCTTATACTACTCTTTGTTTATTCCCAGATATTTTAAGATTTATTTTGTATTGATTTTTTTTTTTTTTTTTTTTTTGACAGGGTCTTGCTCTGTCATCCAGGCTGCACTACAGTGGTGCCATCATGGCTCAATGCAGCCTCGACCTTCCCCAGGCTCAAGTGATTCTCTCGCTTTATACTTCCAAGTAGCTGCAACTACAAGTGCCTACCACCATGCCTGGCCTTTTTTTTTTTGCATTTTTAATAGAGATGGGGTTTCTCCATGTTTCCCAGGCTGTTTCAAACTCCAGAGCTCAAACATTGTATTGCATATTTTAAAAATATATTTTATAGTTGGTTGACTGTTGTTATGAATAAATGCTATTTATTCGTGAGAGCTCATATCCTATGTGGCAATTTTTTCTCAGTTCTGTTATTAGAAACAAAAATGTATTTATCACAGTAAAGATGTCTACACCAAAACTCCAAAGTAAACATCATACATAATGGAGAAATGTAGATATGTTCCCTTTAAGACTAGTAATAAAACATGGATTTCTACCGTTTTTGCTACATTTAACAGGGAGATATATGTTATGCTTTAAGAGAAAAAATGAAGTAAAACAATCTGAAGATAAAAAGTAAAACTTTTATTATTTGTAGATAATGTGGTAATCTACATAGAAAAAATAAAACCAACAGAAAATAGCATTAATATGAGTTAGAAATATTTAAAAACCAGGATTTTTTATTAAAAAATCCAGATGTTTAGCTACTCTTGAAAAATTGAAAAATCTGACAGTTCTGGGTCCAGGGTCTTGCATGAGGTTGTCATTAGTTAGAGAGATGAGTGGTGGATGCCACTTTTGGTAACATGTATATTTTCCATTTTCCCACATACCTTACCCCTTACTATTTTCTCTCTGACCCATTTCTCTCATTTCTGCCAGGGGTGAATATGTCTGTAGTTCCTGTAAGTGAAACTTACCTCAGTTTTGCTCAATATACAACTTACACAACTGTACATGGACCCTTGGGCCATTACTATTGCCGGTATTTTGGGATTGAAGGAAGGTAATTTATTTGAAAATGGAAGGTATATTTTCATTGAAAAATAGAAAATACATGTTTAAAAATAGAAAATACATGTTTAATAGAAAATATACCTTTAAAATGCTAATTTTAACTTCTCTATTTTGTCGTGTTGGTATGATCCTTAAAATAATAGGTGAAGTTAATATATATTAGTAACATGATGAGAAAACATAAGGCATCATAAGGAGCCCTGTGCCCAGGATTAGTTAGGGATCATATTCCTGTTATTCAATAGTTTCTAATAGTGACAAGATTGGGCAGTCAAGGGAAATTCACCCCTCATAGAACCTGCACACACTACATATTTAATTAACAGACCCTTCTGTAACATACCCTGAGTAGCATGCTTTTTCTTGTCTTACTGAACATACTCTTCCTCCTTACAAACTAAGATTTATTGAATACTTACTGTGGAGCCAACAACTCTTCTAAGCACCTTTCAAGTATTAACTCATTCATCATTTAATTCTACATTGTTTAATAGAATATTATTTTATTTTAATTAAACAGCAACTTCTTGAGAGTAAACATGGTGATTTACTTATCATATACTAATTATGGTGCCATGAAGTGGGAGGCCTAGTAAATATTGGTTGAATTTGGATTAATTGGTATTTAGAGGATTTTAATTTTATTTCAAATTTTGTATTTGTTGAATTAAATAATAATTTCCTCATAGGATTTAAAATAAAATATTTTCATAAGTATACTTTTTCATACATAAAGTAGTTTTAAAAGATTTAGAAAGTATCAAAGTATTATTATTCATGGTTTAAATGTGCAATTTCTATATTATTTTGGATGTTGGAATATTAATGGGAGTAATTAATAGTATTTAAAACCTTTTATATATCCAAGATTGTAGTAAGCATTGAGGGTCATAAGAAAAGAGCATTATAAAGTCCCAGGCCTTGAGAAACTTAGGATCTACATGGGTAAGGAGACTTAGGTATATGAAACAATTAGGAAGCATTGTGTGACTTGTATGCCACATGTAGACAAGAATAAGTAAATATTTTTAACACATAAGATAGTTTGCCTGGATTCACTTTGTCATTAGCGATGAGGCTGCATGCAGCCTTCTGCTTCATCATTGCTAGAAAATGGCCCTTGTAGTCATGAGCTAGTTTGGCTCTTTACGCTCCAAAAGTAATATTTGAGTACCAATAAAAAATTGGAAAATAAAGTTACAGTTTCCACGTTTTGAGAAGACATTCTAAAGCATAGACGAGCACCTCTGTTTTATCTCTTTGGCCAGAATATAGTCACATGGCCATGCCAACCATCAAAGAGAGGTTTTGCTTAGCTGTATGGTAATGTGCCTAACTATGAATGGGGTTCTGTTGCAAAAAAAAAAAAAAAAAAAAAGTAGAGAATGCTATTGGGAACAACCAGCAATCTCCGACAAAAATTAAGAATGCAGAATCACCTAAAACCACAGTGACTATTTGGATGTCTGCCTTTCGATTGGTTATTATATCAATTTAAATTTTTTCAAGTCTCAGTTTAAAAGTATGAGTTGTAATGCTTTTAATGTGCTGAAATGTACTTGAGCTTTTCTTATTTGAGACATACAGCTCATACAAAAATAGTTGCTACTTCTTCAATATCCAGTTTTGCTTGAGAGGTAGAATTTTGCTAAGACTTTAATTTAGGGTCATAGTTTATGTAGAACTTATGTTCCAGGTATAGTTTTTACTCTACTCACTATGAAAGGAAGTAATTAATCATTTTATTTTGTAGCAGAAAGTTCATATTAGACTATAAGTGCTCCTATACAGAAAATTTTTTTCTTTTATCTTGCTTTTGAAAGTAGCTACTTGAAAAGAAAATACTACTACACAATATTGAAAAAATGTGCAAAATTAGTTAAGATAAAAATACAATGTATATTATTTATACTATTGTTTGCATGTATAAAGCAACTTTCCTCTGAGATTCTATGATCACTCACTGACCTATTAGATATTATTTTTCAGAGATTTAGTTACATGGGTATTGTTCAGTTCTTCTTTTTGTGCCTATTCTAAGAGCTCTTTAAATCAAGGATTTAAAACTATGTACATTATCTTCAGGATTAAAAACATAAATATATCCATTTTGTACAAATTGGAAGTAAAACATACCGGTAAATATCTTCTTCCTGTGTTTTCTTTGCCATACCTGATGGTAACTTCCAGTAAATGATTTCAAATGTCAGGCTGGGTGTGGGGGCTCACACCTGTAATCCCAGCACTTTGGAGGTCAAGGTGGGAGGGTCTCTTGAGGTCAAGAGTTTAAGACCAGCCTGGCAGTACAATAAGACCTCATCTCTACCAACAAAAGAAAAAAAAAAATTAACCAGTCATGGTGGCATGCACTGTAGTCCCAGGTACATGGGTGGCTGAGGCGGGAGGATCCCTTAAGCCCAGGAGTTTGAGGCTGCTGTGAGCTATCAGCTATCATCCCACCAATGCACTCTAGCCTGGATGACAGAGTAAGACCCTGTCAAAGTAAAAAAAAAAAAAAAAAAAAAAAAAAAAATGTAAAACAATTCAAATGTCAGATATGGAGAACCAACGATAGAATTGAAAACAGAGCTCGAGTGGATTTTCTAGACATAACCTTTTGGTGTAGTGGATTTTAAGGAGAAAGTCTAGTAGACCATCTGTTGTAAACAGACATAAGCTAATTTGATTATGCGCAATATGTTCACATTGGTAAAAAAATGTATGTGAGTCACTGACATGTTTGAATTCGGTGAAGTTTATTTACTTCTTCACAACCTCCTTAACTATATTACAATGAAGATAAATCACAGTCCATACTTTGCCACGTATACTGACAGTTACAAAAATACGACACAGACCAATTCATTAAACCTCTATAAGCTTCAGGAAGTCTTCAGTTCTGGTCCTTTTAGGTGTTCCCACGTCTACGCTGCATGAAAAATTTATTAGAGGCACATGTGATAACATTACAGAGGTAGGATTCTGTTACTTGTACAATGGCTATCAGAGAATGACAATTCTAAGTACACAGGACAAATATCAGTCTTAGAGCACCAAGTCTAAGAGTACAGGTGCTTTTGAGTTTAAGAGATACATATAAACTATGGGATACAAGGGTGGGATGTGATTTTGAAATATTTTGGGTTAGCCTCATAGGTAAAAAAAAGAAAAATTAGAGTTTAGCCAATGGGAATTAATTATTTATCACAATTATGCTGATTAACAAGTCATGAATTTTAACAATAAAACCAATTTCTGACATTTATTATACTAATACTCTAGGGTTGATCAAAATATGGATAATGAAAGAACTTGTAGCAGTTGCTTCAAAGTCTGGTCTTTCAGAATGAATGCCACTGAACAACCCTGGGGGGTGGATTCCTGATTAGAGCAAGCAACTGCCTTTCCAACAGTTTAGACCAGCACAGATATTTATAATACACTGTGGTGAACTATTTTAAAATAAATTGTAGACAACCTATCATTATCTTTTCACAATTCAAGAAGTGAAGTTTAGACTGGCACAGATACTTATAATACACTATGATGAACTATTTTAAAATAAATTATAGACAACCTATCATTATCTTTTTGCAGTTCAAGAAGTGAAGTTGGCCAGGTGCGGTGGCTCACGCCTGTAATCCCAGCACTTTGGGAAGCTGAGGCAGGTGGATCACAAGGTCAGGAGATCGAGACCACGGTGAAACCCCGTCTCTACTAAAAATACAAAAAATTAGCCTGACGCGGTAGTGGGTGCCTGTAGTTCCAGCTACTCAGGAGGCTGAGGCAGAAGAATGGCATGAACCCGGGAGGTGGAGCTTGCAGTGAACAGAGATTGTGCCACTGCACTCCAGCCTGGGCGACAGAACAAGACTCTGTCTCAAAAGAAAAAAAAAAGAAGTGACGTTTAGACCAGCACAGATACTTATAATACACTATGATGAACTATTTTAAAATAAATTATAGACAATGTATTATCATCTTTTCTCAATTCAAGAAGATAAACTATTTCATTCTCCAAATATATGATTTGCCTAATATTGCTTTAAATGCTGTTAAAGTTGCAAAAACTCCCTTAATTTCAACAGTCATTAGTTTTGGCTTTGTTTTGTTTTGTTCTGTTGGTCAAGATGCTGTGTGTGTAACCAATTAATTAACTCACTCTGAGGAGCTCTAGACACATTTTACTGAGAAAGTATAGCTACCAGACAGGAATTTTTTCATATCACCACAATCATAGTTTTCAACCTACAGTAATCTGGGTTACTGCTTACCTAGAATTGATTCCCCCTTTTGAGTTCTGAATCCCATCTTTTGTCTTTTCAATACCTCCATATCTACCATTCTCTCTCGCTTTCTTGCTCTCTCTTTCTCCTCAAGTATCATTTTTTTGTTTGTTTGTTTTCTTTTCTCCTGGTGATATGGTTTGGCTGTGTCACCACCCAAATCTCATCTTGGATTGTAGCTCCCATAATTCTCACCTGCCTTGGGAGGGACCCGGTGAGAGGTAATTGAATAATGGGGGCAGGTTTTTCACATGCTGTTCTCATGGTAGTGAATAAGTCTCATGAGATCTGATGGTTTTATAAATGGGAGTTGCCCTGTAAAAGATTTCTCTTGCCTGCCACTGTACAAAATGTCCCTTTGCTTTTCCTTCGTCTGTGGCAATGATTGTGAGGCCTCCTCAGCTATGTGTAACCGTGAGTCCATTAAACCTCTTTCCTTCACAAATTACTCAGTCTCGGGTATGTCTTTATTAGCAGTGTGAGAACAGGCTAATACATGAGGATTAACCATTAATTTCCAAAATGTGTTTTTGCCTTTCCCAACTTTAAAAAAGCTCTCCCTTAACTTGATGTCTTTAAACAGCTACCATTTCATTCCCTTCTTTCCTTTTATGACAAAATATCTGAAAGAAAAATTTACTTTCTTATTCCAAGTCTCTCATCAACCCATTCCTACAGGATGTCAACTCACTGCTACTTCACTGAAATTTCTCTTGGCAGGGTTATTGGCAGTTCCTACATTGCTAAATGCAATATTCAGATGTCTGTTTTCTTGTTCTTGGCCTCTTGACAGTACTGTATGCAGCTGACCACCTAGAGCATATGAAACACTTTCTTAACCCTGTTTTTCATGACACCACCCTCTCCTCAATTCTATTCTCCCTCACAGGTCACTCCTTCCCAGTTTCCTCTTCTGAATGTCTGTCAGACACAGTGTTTTGAGCTCAGTCCTGGACCACTTTCTCTTCCCTACATATACTCTCTCCAAAAGACCCTTGTTTAGTCTCGGGTTTGAAAAAGTAGATATGGATGTTTGTGTCTCCCAGTTCATGCTCCAGCCTTGGTTTAACTCTGGTCTTTTATAAACTGCTGTCTACTTGATATCTCTGTTAGGTTGTCTAGCCTAGGTTTTATCTAAATCTAAAATATACACAGTAGCAGTCTTCATTTCTTGACACAAGCCTGTTTCTTATTTTAGTGGTAGCTGTACCATTTCTTTATTACTCAAGCCAAAGTCCTAATGAGATATCTTTGATTCCTCTTTTCCCTCATTCACCAAACTCAATCCATGAGTGATTCCCTTTGAGTTACCTCAAATTATATCCACCTACTTCTCTGTATCCTCGCTACTATTATGCTAATCCTTCACCCCTCTGGGAACCTCCACCTCAGTCAGCTCAACAGGAGTGATAACTGCAGAGATTAGGGTGGAGACATTTTGGATAAGGCCTTACAGGTTACAGTAAGAAGTTTGGCCTTATTCTCAATTTGATGGGAAATGACTTGAAGATTTTAAGTAGGAAATGACATGATGTGTATTTTTTTAAGATCTCTGTAAATGCTGTGTGAGAAATGAGGGATCCGTTGGAGTTGGGAAGGATTGTAGCAAAGGAGTGAGTGGACTGCTTCTGGGTATTGTATATAGGCTCATGCTTTACTGTGTCAGCACCTTGACCGGGGTCCGAAGTAACTGATTATGCCTTTTGTTAAAGAGATTAATTCTCATGCAAGATTAAAGTGAATACAGTGTCTCATAGTTATCTCTTACATGACATTAAGGAAAGATGACGAAGAAATGGAGTTTTTGTTAACATTAAATTTAGTGTTGAATTTTGTCAACATTAAATTTAGTGATTTGGGGTGGCTTGGTGATGGCGTTCTCCTGACTTCAAAATTATTAGCTGAGTATAAGTCAGAGAAGGGACAGTCTTTTTTCCTTAAGGATGCTTGAGACCTTTGTTCCATTTATTCATGGAATTCATATGTTGAACACTCAAGATTCATGAGGTATGATTATAAATCAACTTTGTTTTTATTCCACACGCTCAGTTTTTAAGAATGGTCAGGGAAGTACTTCTCTTGGCTTTGAATGAAAACTTTGATTGTTGTATGGATTTTCTGTTGTTTCTGGGTGATAAACAATTTTAGGATCTCTTTCAATTAGAAACATACTCTGGATTCAGTTATGAAAGGAGTCTAATCTTACGCAGCAATTAAAACCATGCATTTGATGTAAAGTTCAGTCTTCCCACATCTTGGGTTTGCTGTATTAGGAAAACTGTGGTCAGGAGACAGGTGGTTTCCTTTTCTTACCCCCATGATTGTGAAGTATCAAAATGCCACGTGAAAGGGATGCATAGATGCAAATACATAAATAATTAGATTCATTAAGCAGAATATTGGACTGCAAAACATCCAGGGGAGGGGCAGTTTTGAAATATTTTCTATTAAAATATTAGCTTTGTAACATTGTGGCTAGAAGTTAACAAGGTCCCTTGAAAATCTTTCTAAATCTATAGTTTGCCCTATGCTTTTATGAATAAAAGGTTAAAATTCATTTTGTTTAATTAGAGGCCATTGGCATAAAATATCAATTACATGTTTCTATCAAAAACAATTTCACCAGACAATGTTGAGTACTTTTTGCAAATTTAGTGTTAATTTTGAATTTAAGCAGATTATATTTTCAAAAGGAATTTAAATTTTTAAGCAGAGCACTATTTTTACAATATGTTACTAATGGCTTTTATATGATAATGATTGACCAGTATATAATCTCATAAAGTAGTTAATAACCAGTTTCAGTTAATAGTTAAGAAACATTTGGATTTGGAAGGCAAATGGATACAATCTTACTGATTCCATGAATTTTTTCTCGTATTGTATTCAGATCCTAAAGAAAAAAATAGAATTTGTCTTTGTAAGGTAAATTCAATGAAGTGACCTGGTATTTTGAGTCCAAAGCTATGGGCTGCTTACTCCAGTCATATCCAATTAATTATAAGCACTTATGAGACTTAATTAGTTGTTTTTTTAAATGAGAAATGCCATAAATCAATTCAAATACTATTATATTGCTTACTTACTTAAAAGCATTAATTATTTTTTAAGCATAGTGATTAATTCCTTGCTAATCTTTTTTTCATGCTTTGCAAATCCTCCCTGTTGGAACATAATATGCAGTTTAAAGATAAAAGCGTTGAAACAAGCCCAGAAGATTTTGATATACAAACCTTAACACAAACCAGACATGGATTTCTATCAGCTTTTTTGGCACCAAACATGTCTGCATATTTGAAAAGCTAACTATGATTTTTGATTACATTTTATGTTAATGCACTTTATTACTTAGTTTAGGATTTTCATTTCTTTACACGTTACTTTGACAGGTTGCTCCAAAGATGGTCAACATTATGAAGAGGGATCAGTAATTAAAGAAAACTGCAACTCCTGGTAATAAATTTAAGTGATACAGAACTGAGTTTTACTGTGTGTGTATGTTTTCTTCAAATAAAAGGAATATTTGTGAAACAAAGCATATATTTATGTATGTATAGACAGAATCATATGTCATAAGACATCATATACCTGTAACTTTGTATAAGTATATTTAATTTTAAGGGATTTTGAAAATTTAATCATGAATATCTTTTAATGTTTGAGGTTGATGTTCTTGACAATAGATCTTCATCATACAACAGGTCTGCATTAAATGTAACTCTTAATTATAATATTCTGATACCCTACAGACAAATTGTGTTTTTTTGAGCACAATAACTATATAAAAACAGGATGCTTTAAAAGGACTAGCCTGCAGAAAGTTTCCAAATACAAGTACATGGAATCTACTGTCCAATTTGGCTTATGTTTTCAAACTTCAATGGATGTGTGATCATATCATTTGTTAATTGCCTGGAGTAGAGGATTCCAGCATATTGAATGGTAGCTAACGTATGTTTTACAATTTATTTTTGCCAAGAATCAAATAACCATATGGCTAACATTAATCAAGACATTATGTTTTATGCCTTAACAATGTATAACTCATTTTACTAATTGAAATATACTTCATAAAGACCAAGCCACTTTTGTAATCATCATATCTTTACAGCACATGCTCAGGACAGCAATGGAAATGTTCCCAGCATGTATGCCTTGTTCGTCCAGAATTAATTGAACAGGTCAATAAAGGAGACTATGGGTGAGAGAAATCTTGCTTTATATGCTTCTTGACACTGCCATTTACTATGCGGGTTTCAATGTATTGCTTGGTTTCTATAAATGGTCATTCATTGTTTAAAGAGAAAGAGTGGTAGAGAAATAGAAAGGGAGATAGAAAGCATGTAAAACTGGAATGCAAAGGTAAACATTAAGTAATTAAAATGATCAAATAAGAAATCTAGAGCATAGTTAGGAAAGAGTAGTGTCATGGTGTAGGTAAGGGAAGTGGAGTAAAGCTACTCTGGATAAGTATTTAGGCAAAATCAGAAAGTCAGCAAAATTCATTTATTCATACTAATCATCTCTTCCTCTGCTGCTGCCCTCACCAAGTCAATCACATGCTTAGCTATCATGGGTAGAATCTGACTTTACAAGGATGATATTCAAATAACAAGCCAATCTAAATAATTTCACTGAAATGATGGGTATCTAGCCAATGTCACTTACAGTTGTATCAAAAGACAGATTGAGCTACTTTACTTTAATAGTACACTAAAGATAGGGATGATTGACACTGAAACATTGGAAATAACTGATGCTCTCATACAGATTGAAAAATTAGATGGCTTCTCCATTTACACAGAGGAAATTAAGATGTAGGCACTGGCCTGGCAAGGTGGCTTATGCCTGTAATCCCAGCACTTCGGGAGGCCGAGGCAGGTGGGTAGATCACTTGAGGCCAGGAGTTCAAGACCAGCCTGGACAACATAGTGAAACCCCATTTCTACTGAAAACACAGAAAATATTAGCTAGGCATGGTGATGCATGCCAGTAATCCCAGTTACTCAGGAGGCTGAAGCATGAGAATCACTGAAGCCTGGGAGGCGGAGGTTGCAGTGAGCCGAGATTGCGCCACTGCACTCCAGCATGGGCATCGGGGGTGAAACCCTGTCAAAAAAAAAAAAAAAAAAAAAAAAAGAAAAAGAAAAAGGAAAAGATACAGGCACCAACATGGACTTTTATTATAGAATTAAAAGGAAGAGGAACAGGCCAGCTGGTATCTGCTTCAGGATTTCTCCACTGCCATTGATCAAATCTTGATATATCCTTGATAACATCTTCCACATTTCTGGAAAAGACTTCACATAAAAAGATCTATTATTGAACAATTAGAAAAGTGAAATAATCTGGAGATGTATTTTTATACAATGGAAGTATAATCTCCTTCCACATATAACATGTTTTTTTCCCAGCATAATGGGGATACTAAATTTCAACGTATTCAAAGTTTTTTCTTGGAAGATACAAAACATATAGAAAGTCACATTTGTTGATATTAATATCCTTAAACCATTCTCAGTTCCTCTGTGTGTGTGTGTGTTTGTGTTAAATCAATATTTTAGAAGATAACTTGATGACATTTTAAGTATTTCTAGGGAAAACCAATTATACTTTTCTGTGGCAAATCATATTTAAATTATTCAAAGAACATGAGAGTATGTGCCATCTTGAAAAATTGAATCAGATTCCTAAAAGTATTCAAATGCTAGACCTAATTAACATACACTTCCAAGAAACCAAAATAGAGGAGCCTAGTTTTCCACTATTAAAAGTACATGAGAAACCACAGTCTAAACCAATGTGGTACACTTAATAAAACACACTTAGGAGTACAGAGGTTGTTGTAAACGATATTAGGTTGGTGCAAAAGTGTATGGCGGTTTTGGCCAAAACTACCATTACTTTTGCACCAACCTAATATCTTCCTTGGAAGGAAGAACGTTCTTTCCATGATTTATTTATTTTGAGCATGCCCTACGGCTACTTAAGAGGCATGGGCTTTGTATTTTAGTAGCAAATATTAGACATCACATAACTTTCAAAGAGTAGAAAATGAAGTATAATTGGAGCAAAAGGAAACATACAAAAACCAAAGGAAAAAAAGTTAAGTAAAAGGAACAAGCTATAAAGACAAGAAATAAAACTAAAATTATTTACCAGGGCAAAAAAGGGGGGAAGTCTTTAAATTTAAAAGAAAGTTCTAATTCTCAGCTATTCTCTCTTCATGATGCTCAAATTGTTTTTACATGTAAAAATATAATCATATTATATCATTCAGTATTTATTAAGTGCTTTTAAAAATAGCCTACACCAAATATGCAATCTTGGCTTTAAAATATTTCTTTCCCACATCTTGACAGTATTTTAGATCCAAGTCTTTATTTATTCTATGTAATGTACTTCAGTGCTTATTTATTCTCTGTATTATTTTTTAATGTAATCAGTTGATATTAACAAAACGTATGTTCTACTGGTGGCATGGCTGAGGATACACATAAATAATTTCGGCCTGGCGAAGTGGCTTATGCCTGTAATCCCAGCACTTTGGGAGGCCGAGGCAAGCAGATCACTTGATGTCAGGAGTCTGAGATCATCCTGGCCAACATGGTGAAACCCCATCTCTACCATAAATACAAAAATTAGCCGGGTGTGATGGCATGGGCCTGTAGTCCCAGCTACTCGTTAGGTGGAGGCACTAGAATTGCTTGAACCCAGGAGGTGAAGGTTGCAGTGAGCTGAGATCATGCCACTGCACTCCAGCTGGAAACAGAGTGAGATTCTGTCTCAAACAAAACAAAACAAAAAAACAAATAATTTCTATATTAAGGGAATTCACCATCTAGTTGAGGAGTCAACACTGCCATACCTTTATAAAAGGATTTCTAATAATAGGGGAGAATATAAGTGCTACATTAGTGGCACAAGTAATAATCAGCAAGTTAGTGGAATAAAGGGAGATATATAAGTGTTTCAATTACCTGCTGCTGTGTAACAAACCATTCCAAGATTCAACATTTTAAAACCATAAAACCATAAACTTTTCATCTTTTCACATCAGCAATTTGGAATAGGTTCAACTGAGGCTCTTTTGCTGCTCTCTTCTGGAATTACTCCTGTGTCAATAGAGCCTCAACTGAGGTTGAATTGTCTGTGATGGCCTTACACTGTATCTTGTGGTTGGTGCTGGTTGTTGATTGGGCCACGTTTCTCCAGCAGGCTAGCTTTGGCTTCTTCTCATAATTACTATTCTGATGGGGCATATGTGGAAGCTCCCCCAGTCCTCCCTTGATGCTTATGCTTGAAAGTTTCACGATCTCAATGCTACTGCTTTCTACTGGGTAAAGCAAGTTACTAGGCCAGCCTACATTCAAAGGCTAGAGAAACAGATTCTTTCTTATGAACTCAAAATTTGGTTTACTGGATAAGTTGGCTTTCATTTTTCACTGTTTTCTCAAAACCCACTCACCCCAAACTGCAGTGATTAACTTCTACCTATTCTTAGTTACTGGCATCTTGCTGTATCTGGTCAACTTGAAAATTTGAAGTTAGTTTAATTCTTCCTTCCTTTTATTCTCAGTCAGTAGGTATTGCTAACTCCCGCACTAAAAGTTTCTCTTAGATATTCACTTCTTCCATTCTAGACTATATTCTAATGCATTTCTTTATCAAGCCTAGTTTGAAATTATCTAACTTGTCTCTGTTTCCAGAAATTCTCAGTGGAACCCCGTTGCTTGTGAAACATGCATTGCCTTAGCCTAAATAATATGTTGGCCCAAAAACTTTTTTACTACCTTATCTTTTATACCATTTTCAGGCCCTGTGTCCCTATCCTCTCTCCTAGTTTAAGCATTTAACTTATCTGTCATTCTCTACACATGCCACCCAACTTCAAACCTGCATGCTTTGCTCAAGTTACCTTTACTTTAAACGAATGCTCTCTTCTTTCATATGTGGTCACCAAACTCATTCTCATCCTTCCAGATAGAGAACTAAATTTGCTTTATGTAAAAAATTTGCCAACTCCTTCAGTTATGTTTGAATCTTTTGATCATCTTTTGATCTACTGCTGATAGGTGACACACGCCAAAGTCATTTCTATCTTTGTATTTTTTCTTAAGGTATGAGCTTCTTAAATGTAGAAAACTTTATTCATATCTATGTTCTCAGTATTTATTAGAGAATATGACAGATCAATTAAGAAAGTTCAATAAATGCTAAATTGGATTAAAGTGAAAATTATGAGTCTAAGTCAAGAAGGATGTTATAGATTAGTCATACCTTTCACACTTTTGACCATATCTCACAGTAGAACATACATCTTACTTTGTGATCTAGTACACACACCCATGCACAAGCATCAACACACACACAGACATACGCACAGAGTTTATTACCCTTAGTATTTGTAATAAACTCTATTTCCTATTATTTCTCCTATCTTCTATTTTATTTTCTTAAACTATCACCCTACTAACCAAATTGAGTGCTCAATTAAATAACCTATGAACATCTCTGACCTGATGTTTGAAAACTACTAACATACGGCAACAAAAACATACTTTACTGATGTCACAATTTTGCCCAATTTTGCCCTGTTAGCCTTTTGAATTATACTACAATATCTCTTATATTCAGAGGTTCTCTTATTGAGATTCCTTGGGTAATGAAGATTGCACTTTAAATTGTAGCTAAGTTTCTAAGGATTTTATGAACTAACACATCTTGTACGAAAGAAAAACATTAACTTGTGAGGTATATTATTAAAAATTAAGTTGTGTTTTCAATGATTCATAGGAGCCTATCACATTATAAATGATCTTGGTGATAAACATAGTAGGACAGAGTTTAAATTTGACAAAAGTGCAGAAAATATATTGACCTCAAGTGGTAGGTAATTCAGAATAGGCAATGATAAAATTACTTGCATCCTTCCAATTTTTTATCTACTATCATCTAGTAAAAAAAATTTGGTTGTCTTCAAATTTCAATATTTAATTTTGAAGAGAAATTTTTGTTTCTAATTAAGAGCACAAAATACGTCTCTACGAAAATATGCACTTTTGTTACCTAATTTCATATCAACTGATTTTCTATTATTATTAATAACTAAGATGATTGAGCACTTAATAAAAATGAACTCATTTAATACATAATAGAATATTTCAATATCTAAAAATTAGCACTGATGTCATTTTTAAAAATTATAAGTATTTTGTCCTTCATTATTCATGCATACTTTTTTACTTTGTCAATTTCTTTTCAAATATAAATTTTAAAGAAAATGTATTAACCTATTTAATGTATCAGTACATTTCTGTATATTTAGCCTTCTTTCTAAGATTCTTTTAATGGCATTTAAAGCAAACTACATATATTGGCCTTATTTACACTTAATCCCTTTGTAGTATGTAAATATTTCATATTCTTAGCATTAACCTACATTAATATGGTCTTATGTTCCTCGTATGAATCATTTAAATACTTGAAATGTACCTTATTTAGGAAGAGTATCTCATACCCTTGATTATTAAAATAATCAATAATGCATCATTTATATAAACAATAGCCTGCGATAATTCTCATATTGTGAGATTTGCTGCTGTTAAGTTTCAGAAATATAAAGGAACATGTATTTGTTAAAATGATGTCACATAACCTGTATATATTTTTCTTCTTCATTTGTAAGGCAGATGGACAGCACAGAACTACAGCCAATTTTGGGGAATGACTTTAGAAGATGGTTTCAAATTTCGCCTTGGCACTTTGCCACCTAGTCCCATGCTCCTGAGCATGAATGAAATGACAGTAAGTGTTCCTTCTGATTCATGTATGTGCACGTATTTGTATAAGTGTGTTCATGTGTGCATTAAAAGCAATTATAAATCACTAAAATAATGAGTTTTGAGCTTTCAGAGTCATAATTTTGTCACAAAAATAAAAAATCCTTTCCCCAAATGGTTGTTAAACCCCTCAAAAGTTTCATGTGGGCTTTGCAAGTTTACTGTTACCAATTAGACATAGTCTCCTTTAGGAATGATTGAATGGCCTGGCAAGATGGCGGAATAAGCACAGCTGGTTGGCAGCTCCCAGCGAGACCAATGCAGAAGGTGAGTGATTTCTGCATTACCAACTGAGGTACCTGGTTCATCTCATTGGGACTGGTTAGACAGTGGGTGCAGCCCATGGTGGGTGAGCAGAAGCAGGATAGCGTGTCACCTCACCCAGGAAAAGCAAGGAGTCTGGGAACTCCCTCCCCCAGTCAAGGGAAGCCATGAGGGACTGTGCTGTGAGGGATGGTGCATTCTGGCCCAGATACTATGCTTTTCCCATAGTCTTCGCAGTCCACAGACCAGGAGATTCCCCCAGGTGCCTACACTACCAGGACCCTGGGTTTCAAGCACAAAATTGGGTGGCCATTTGGGCAGACACTGAGCTAGCTGCAGGAGTTTTTTTTTTTTTTTTTTTTTTTTTTTGATACCCCAGTACCCCAGTAGAGCCTGGAATGCCAGTGAGACAGAACCATTCACTGTCCTGGAAAGGGGGCTGATGCCAGGGAACTGAGTGGTCTTGCTCAGCATATCCCACCCCTACAGAGCCCAGCAAGCTAAGATTCACCAGCTTGAAATTCTCACTGCCAGCACAGCAGTCTGAAGTTTTAACTGGGACACTGGAGCTTGGTGGGGTAAGGGGTGTTGGCCATTACTGAGGCTTGAGTAAGCAGTTTTCCCCTTACAGTGTAAACAAAGCCACTTGGAAGTTCAGACAGGGTGGGTCTCACCACAGCACAGCAAAACCACTGTAGCCAGACTGCCTCTCTACATTCCTCCTCTCTGGGCAGGGCATCTTTGAAAGAAAGGCAGCAGCTCCAGGCAGTAGCTTATAGACAAAACTCCCACTCCCTAAGACAGGTGCACCTAGGGGAAGGGGCAGCTGTGGGAACAGTTTCAGCAGACTTAAATGTTCCTGCCTGCCAGATCTGAAGAGAGCAGTGGATATCCCAACATGGTGCTCTAGCTCTGTTAAGGAACAGACTGCCTCCTCAAGTGGGTTCCTGACTGGGAGACACCCCCAGTGGGGGTCAACAGACACCTCATACAGGAGAGCTCTGACTGGCATCTGGTGGGTACTGCTCTGGGATGAAGCTTCCAGAGGGACTCTGTTAAGGGACAGACTTTCTCCCAGTGCCTCTTGACTGGCAGACACCTCCCAGCAGGGGTCAACAGACACCTCATACAGGAGAGCTCTGACTGGCATCTGGTGGATGCTGCTCTGGGACGAAGTTTCCAGAGGAAGGAACAGGCAGCAATCTTTGCTGTTCTGAAGCCTCTGCTGGTGATACCCAGGCAAACAAGGTCTGGAGTAGACCTCTAGCAAACTCCAGCAGACCGGCAGAAGAGTAGCCTGACTGGTAGAAAGAAAACTAACAAACAGAAAGCAATAGCATCAACATCAAAAAAAGGATGCCCACGCAAAAACCCCATCCAAAGGTCACCAACATCAAAGGCCAAAAGTAGATAAATCCACAAAGGTGAGGAAAAATCAGCACAAAAAACTTAAAATTCCAAAAACCAGTGTGCCTCTTCTTCTCCAAAGGATTCCAACTCCTTGCAAGCAAGGGAACAAAATTGGACGGAGAATGAGTTTGACTAATTGCTAGAAGTAGGCTTCAGAAAGTGGATAATAACAAACTCCTCCAAGCTAAGGGAGCATGTTCTAACCGAATGTAAGGAAGCTAAGAACCCTGATGAAAGGTTACAGGAACTACTAACCAGAATAACCAGTTGAGAGAATAACATAAATGACCTGATGGAGCTGAAAAATACAACATGAGAACTTCATGAAGCATACACAAGTATCAAAAGCTGATTCAATCAAGCAGAAGAAAGGATATCAGAGATTGAAGATCAACTTAATGAAATAAAGCATGAAGACAAGATTAGAGAAAAGCAAATGGAAAGGAACAAACAAAGCCTCCAAGAAATATGCGACTATGTGAAAAGACCAAACCTACATTTGATTAGTGTACCTAAAAGTGATGGGGCAAATAGAACCACGTTGGAAAAAACACTTCAGGATATTATCCAGGAAAACATCCCCAATCTACCAAGACAGGCCAACATTCAAATTCAGGAAATACAGAGAATACCACAAAGATACTCCTCGAGAAGAACAACCCCAAGGCACATAATTGTTAGATTCACCAAGGTTGAAATGAAGGAAAAAGTGTTAAGGACAGACAGAGAGAAAGATCAAGTTACCCACAAAGGGAAGCCCATCAGACTAACAGCAGATCTCTCTGCAGAAATCCTAAAAGCCAGAAGAGAGTGGGGGCCAATATTCAACATTCTTAAAGAAAAGAATTTTCAGCTCAGAACTTCATATCCAGCCAAACTAACCTTCATAAGCGAAGGTGAAATAAAATCCTTTACAGACAAGCAAATGCTCAGGGATTTAGTCACCACCAGGCTTGCCTTATAAGAGCTCCTGAAGAAAGCACTAAATATAGAAAGGAAAAATTGATACCAGCCACTGCAAAAACATACCAAAATGTAAAGACCATTGACACTATGAAGAAACTGCATCAACTAATGGGCAAAATAACCAACTAGTATCATAATGTGAGGATCAAATTCACACATAACAATATTAACTTTAAATGTAAATGGGCTAAATGCCCCAATTAAAAGACACAGACTGGCAAATTGAATAAAGAGTCAAGACCCATTGGTGTGCTGTATTCAGGAAACTCATCTCACATGCAAAGACACACATAGGCTCAAAATAAAGGGATGGAGGAATATTTACCAAGTAAATGGAAAGATAAAAAAAGCAGAGGTTGCAATCCTGATCTCTGATAAAGCAGAGTTTAAACAAAGAAAGATCAAAAAGACCGAGAAGGGCATTACATAATGATAAGGAGATCAAGGCAACAAGAAGAACTAACTAACATGAATATATATGCACCCAATACAAGAGCACCCAGATTCATAAAGCAAGTTCTTAAAGACCTACAAAGAGACTTAGACTGTCACATAATAATAGTTGAAGATTTTAACACCTCACGGCCAGTGTTAGACAAACCAATGAGACAGAAAATTAACGAGGAGATTCAGGACTTGAACTCAGTTCTGGACGAGGTGGACTTAATAGACATCTACAGAATTCTCCACCCAAAATCAACAGAATATACATTCTTCTCAGTACCACATAGCATTTATTCTAAAATCAAACATGTAATTGGAAGTAAAACACTCCTAGGCATATGCAAAAGAATGGAAATCATAACAAACTGTCTATCAGATTAGAATTCTGAAATAAGAAACTCACTCAGAACTGCACAACTACATATAAACTGAACAACCGATTTCTGAATGACTACTGGGTAAATAACAAAATTAAGGCAGACATAAGTTCTTTGAAATGAATGAGAACAAAGACACAATGTACCAGAATCTCTGGGACACAGCTAAAGCAGTGTCTAGAGGGAAATTTATAGCACTTAATGCCCACTGGAGAAAATGAGAAAGATCTAAAACTGACACCCTAACCTCACAATTAGAATTAGAGAAGCAAGAGCAAACAAATTCAAAAGCTAGCAGAAACAAGAAATAACTAAGATCAGAGCAGAACTGAAGGAGATAGAGACATGATAAACCTTTCAAAACATCAGTGAATCCAGGAGCTGGTTTTTTGAAAAGATTAACAAAATAGATAGACCACTAGCCAGACTAATATAGAAGAAAAGAGAGAAGAACCCAATAGACACAATAAAACATGGTAAAGGGATAACATCAATGATACCACAGAAATACAAACTACCATCAGAGAATACTATAAATACCTCTATGCAAATAAACTAGAAAATCTAGAAGAAATGATGAATTCCTGGACACATGCACCCTCCCAAGACTAAACCAGGAAGAAGTTGAATCCCTGAAAAGACCAATAACCAGTTCTGAAACTGAGGCAGTAATTAATGGCTTACCAACCAAAAAAAGTCTAGGACCAGACAAATTCACAGCCAAATTCTTCCAGAGGTACAAAGAGGAGCTGGTACCATTTCTTCTGAAACTATTCCAAACAATAGAAAAAGAGCGACTCCTCCCTAACTCATTTTATGAGGCCAGCATCATCCTGATACCAAAACCTGGCAGAGACACAACAAAAAATGAAAATTTCAGGCCTATATCCCTGATGAACATCGATGTGAAAATCCTCAATAAAATACTGGCAAACCGAATCCAGCAGCACATTAAAAAGCATATCCACCATGATGAAGTTGGCTTCATCCCTGAGATACAAGTCTGCTTCAACATATCCAAACATCACATAAACAGAACCAATGACAAAAACCACATGATTATCTCAATAGATGCAAAAAAGGCCTTTGACAAAATTCAACAGCCCTTCATGCTAAAAACACTCAATAAACTAGGTATTGATGAAACATATCTCAAAATAATAAGAACTATTTATGATAAACCCACAGCTAATATCATACTGAATGGGCAAAAGCTGGAAGCATTCCCTTTGAAAACCGGTCCAAGACAAGGATGCCCTCTCTCACCACTATTATTCAACATAGTATTGGAAGTTCTGACCAGGACAATCAGGAAAGAGAACAAAATAAAGTGTATTCATATAGGAAGAGAGGAAGTCAAATTGTCTCTGTTTGCAGATGACATGATTGTATGTTTAGAAAACCACATCGTTTCAGCCCAAAACCTCTTTAAGCTGATAAGCAACTTCAGCAAAGTCTCAGGATACAAAATCAATGTGAAAAATTTACAGACATTCCTATTCACCAACAATAGACAAACAGAGAGCCAAATCATAGTGAACTCTCATTCACAATTGCTACAAAGAGAATAAGATACCTAGGAATACAACCTACAATGGATGAGAAGGATCTCTTCAAGGAGAACTACAAACCACTGCTCAAGGAAATAAGAGAAGACACAAACAAATGCAAAAACATTCCTTGCTCATGGATAGGAAGAATCAATATTGTGAAAATGACCATACTGCCCAACATAATTTATAGATTCCATGCTATTCCCATCAAGCTACCATGGACTTTCTTCACAGAATTAAAAAATACTACTTTAAATCTTACATGGAATGAAAAGAGAGCCCATATAGCCAAGACAATCCTAAGGAAAAAGAACAAAGATGGAGGCATCATGCTACCTGACTTCAAACTATACTACAAGGCTACTGTAACTAAAATAACATGGTACTTGTGCCAAAACAGATATATAGACCAATGGAACAGAACAGAGGCCTCAGAAATAACACCACACATTTACAACCATCTGATCTTTGACAAACCTGACAAAAACAAGCAATAGGGAAAGGATTCCCTATTTAATAAATGATGCTGGAAAAACTGGCTAACCACAGGCAGAAAACTGAAACTTGACCCCTTACTTACACCTCATACAAAAATTAACTCAAAATGAGTTAAAGACTTGAACATAAGACCTAAAACCATAAAAACCCTAGAAGAAAACCTAGGCAATAGCATTCAGGACATAGGCATGGGCAAAGACTTCACAACTAAAACACCAAAAGCAATGGCAACAAAAGCCAAAATAGATAAATGGGATCTAATTAAACTAAAGAGCTTCTGCACAGCAAAAGAAACTATCATAAGCATGAACAGGCAACCTACAGAATGAGAGATAATTTTTGCAATCTATCCATCTGACAAAGGGCTAATATCCAGAATCTATAAGGAACTTAAACAAATTTTCAGGAAAAAAACAACCCCATCAAAAAGTGGGCAAAGGATATGAACAGACACTTCTCAAAAGAAGACATTTATGTGGCCAAAAAACATATGAAGAAAAGCTCATCATCACTGGTCATTAGAGAAATGCAAATCAAAACCACAGTGAGAGACCATCTCATGCCAGTTAATGGCAATCATTAAAAAGTCAGGAAACAGCAGATGCTGGAGAGGATGTGGATAAATAGGAATGCTTTTTTATTGTTAGTGGGAGTGTAAATTAGCTCAACCATTCTGGGAGGCAGTGGGGCAGTTCCTCAAGGATCTAGAACTAGAAATACCATTTGACCCAGCAATCTTGTTACTGGGTATATACCCAAAGCATTACAAATCATTCTACTATAAAGACACATGCACACATATATTTATTGTAGCACTATTCACAATAGCAAAGAGTTGGCACCAACCCAAATGCCCATCAATAATGGACTGGGTAAAGTAAATGTGGTACATATACACTGTTGAATACTATGCAACCATAAAAAAAGGACAAGTTCATGTCTTTTGCAGGGACATGGATGAAGCTGGAAACCATTATTCTCAGCAAACTAACCCGGGAACAGAAAACCAAACACTGCATGTTCTCACTCATAAGTGGGAGTTGAACAATGAGAACATAGGGGCACAGGGAGGGGAATATCATGCACTGGAGCCTGTCAGTGGATTGGGGGCTAGGGGAGGGATAGCATTAGGAGAAATATCTAATGTAGATGATGGGTTGATGGGTGCAGCAAACCACCATGGCACATGTATAACTATGTAACAAACCTACACGTTCTACACATGTATCCCAGAACTTGAAGTATAATAATAAAATAAAATTGTTAATCCAGAAAAAGAATAATTGAATGTTCATTTACGTTGCTAATGACTTCACACAAATACAAATTTCGGATTATTGGTTATTCAGTGTGCCAATGCTTCAGCAGGTCATTGTTCCAATTTTTCTTTTTTACCTAAACACAGTTATTTTGCCCTGTCTATAGGAATATCCATTATCATATTGGAATAAAATAAATGTTGGTATCTTTAGACATATATGCTTTGATGATTAGTAAAGGTTGATCCTCAAAAATCCTCAAGATTTCTGTTAAAATAATATCTTCAAATTTTGCCTGATGACCTGGCAAACTTCTTTGTAAAATTACCTCAAGCTTTCTAACATTCTTATGCTTTGAACTATCTTATTGGGTTTTCCCTTTCATTTTTAAGAGGTGTTATCATCTGCTAATAGGTATCTTGTACCAAAAAGTTGCTACCTCTCTTGTTTTTACCAACCTCTTACTCACAAATCTGCAGTGTTACCACCCAATGTGTGGTGTTCTCCAGGCACATACACTTTCCAGTTGAGATGCTGATTGTATTTCAGGCCTGTTATGAATGCTCAGGGTAGAGTGGTGCTTCCAGGCTGCTGGAGTGTAGCCTCTCCACCCTCCAATGAAGACATCCAGTCTCAGCTGCCTGGAAGCTCTCAGCAGCTTTAGCAAGCAAGATTGTTGTTTGCTGTTGGATGAGCTGTAAATGCACAAGTTTCTCTTCAAATGTTTAATGTACTTTGCTTTTGAGTGATGTGATCACCTGAGTTATTGTTACAATTCAGATTCCAGTAGCAGGGCCTTCTAAATTATAACTAGTATCAGAGAACACAATAACAGGTGTTTATTAAGTAGTTGTGTGTTAAAGCACTTACAGTTTCATACATGATCTCATTTAATTTCCCCAGCAGCATGATGTAGTGGATACTATCATTACTCACATTTTAAAGACAGGCAAATTGAGGTCGAGAAGTTAAGTCACGCCAAGATTGAGAGAGGTTAAGAGCCACCACAGAATTATTTACATTGCATAGACAGGACATCTAAAAAATCCGTTCCCCTAAAAGTTATTAGAGTTCCTGAATTGGCCAGCGGTAAATGGAACTACTAACTCTACTTACTCCAGTTAGTAGAGTTCTAACATAGCGTTGGCCAATTCAGGTTCAAAGTAGTAAAAAGACTTTTAATCTCTTAACCAAAGCTAACTTTCTGAAATATTCAGCTTTGATATACTTCTGGGTCTCCCCTACAATCATAAGACTTAAATCTTTAGAGATGTGGCTCTGATTTATGATTTTGAGTGACCTAACTGTATGATGAACTGAAAAAAAGTTTTTTTTTCTGTTTTATTTCTCATTTTTTGTTCCTACTGAGTGAGAAAAAATAATAGGCAGCATTATTTAAGAAAAGAGGACAGACCTTTATAAGGTTTGCTCTTTCACTTGCTTTTATTGAGGGCCACGGTGGGCCACACACTCATTTATGTGTCTCTATATATTTCCTGAAAAGTATTTCTAACATATCCTTTATAAACTAATTTCTGCAGCTTGGAATATCATATGTTCTAGAGAAAATGAGTTACATTTCTTTCTCAAGTTTCCACTCACCATAGCAAAGAAAAGGAAATTTAATTCAAAATCATTTATTGGCTCCTGGGATTTGTTTGCATAAAAGTCACTGTGGTGATATTTAAATTAAAACTCTTAATGATGAGTTGGGAAAAATTTAAATTACCTAGTGCTTTGAATTACAGCATAAGTTACAATGCCTGGAATTGCCGAGTAATTCCAGGAAAGCAATAAGAAAAATTCAGCTGAACCAGTAAGAGTTCTATTACACTTACGATGTAAGTCAAGGAAATGCATCTTATTTCTGGGGCATAGTAGTTAGGACTACATTTCCGAATGTTAGAGATGTTTTAATATGAGGCCAGGTAGAATAGAATCAGAGATAATAGCAAGTGTCTCCAGGAAGAACGTGAAGTAAGTATGAACTGAGTTGAACTGGAAGCTTTGGAAAGCTATAGCTACCAGTTAGTTTTATAACTAGTTCTTAGGCTGTTGACCACATAGAAAAACCCAATATATGATATCAAACTGCCTCTAATTACCATGACAATGAATTTCTTTTTGTGGGAATTCTTCTCTATTACTGGTGCATCCCCCTCACCGCCCCCTCACACACTTTTCCCCAACTTTAAAAAAATCATTTTCAATGTATGATAGACTATACATACAGCTAGGGTGGGCAGTAGCCAACAGTGGTATGATTTCAAGCATACTGAAAATTTCCATGCACCTCCGTCCATAAACATCTCCTTGGCCATATTGCTTGGGTAAGAGTTTAGATTCGGGAAATTATTTTCCCTGGATGGGAAAAATAAGCCATGAGTCATCCTCAATTCCTGGGAAAGATCTTTCCTTCCCTGGCTGGTTTCCAGGCTTCATTCCTTAGCTTAAGTCATTATTCTCGTAACGTGTCTACTGGTTCCTTCACTTATTACCTCAGTCTCCTTCTGCACAAAATGACAATGGTTGTAGTATCTAGCTCACAGGGCTGCATAAGTCCCATGAAATACTGGATGCGAAATGCTTCGCACAGTACTTAGATATAGTAAGGTATTAAATAAATGTTATTATGTAGTATATAAAGATGTTCTTTCTCCCTTGTACTGACCTTGGGAGAATAGTAGTGTTCTGAGACAAGTTAATGTTGTAAGGACTAAGTTAGTAACACCTTCATTATTTGGAGCATTTTCTTTTATAAAGAAAGGTGTAGGCCTGGATTTATTGGCTCTGATAGAGTTTATATATTTCTGGTGAACTGAGAGTTCTATGATGCTCTTATATTAAATCAAATCAACTCTGTACCTGATTGTTTTTCCAGACATAATATTCAAGTGCTTGTGAATTGTGGGTTGCAGATAGCACCAAGAAGCTTCACTGTGTTCTATCTTATTATAAATATTAAAAATGTTGTGAAAAAATACTATTTTCACATAGAAATATGAAAATTAGGACTTCATTTGTATGCTTGGCTCTATTTAAATTTTTTTCTTTAACAATTTTGAAATTATTTTTATTTACTCCCCAAGGAGACTAATTAGGTTACTAAAGCTATTACAGGTGAGTATTATGTGTAAGGTGAAACTATTTGGAAACAACTAAAATATTAAGAAGGCTAGTATGGCATTTAAAACCTATTAGTGTACTATATTATATAATATCAAATTGCTGTAAGTAAAATATTCTAAAATTGTTTGAGTCAACCTCATAGCTAACCAGAACAGCATCCTTTCTCAGTCATCCAATATATATGAATATGTTGGCATTAACTAACAAAGAAAAAAATGTTATACTTTCTATAGTTTGTTGGAAGTTACAGTAAAATAATACTTTATTTATTTTATAATAAAAAGTGTTTTTTTTTTGAGACAGAGTCTTGCTCTGTCTCCCAGGCTGGAGTGCAGTGGCCGGATCTCAGCTCACTGCAAGCTCCACCTCCCAGGTTTACGCCATTCTTCTGCCTCAGCCTCCCCAGTAGCTGGGACTACAGGCACCCGCCACCTCACCCGGCTAGTTTTTTGTATTTTTAGTAGAGACGGGGTTTCACCGTGTTAGCCAGGATGGTCTCGATCTCCGGACCTCGTGATCCACCCATCTCAGCCTCCCAAAGTGCTGGGATTACAGGCTTGAGCCACCGCACCCGGCCAATAAAAAGTTTTTTAAAGCCAGTGATTTTTGAGGTGAGAAATGGAAAATATTTTTAATCATCTGGATACTTTATTATTCTCTAGATAGCACATAGCAGTTGATAGCTGGATTTTTTTCTCTAGTCATTAGTAATAATATAAGGAGTTTTTTTCCTTTCAGAAATATATTTCAATGACGGCCAAGTACTGAGGCATAAGAAATATCTTTGAAAATCTTAAAGTAATTTTCCAAGTTTAGTTTTTATTGTTCATGGGATTTGAACATATATATATATATATATATATATATATATATATATATGATTATATTTGAATGTGTGTGTGTGTGTATATATATACATATATATACATACATATATATACACATATATATATATGTGTATATATATGTATTTTTTTTTGCAACAGAGTCTTGCTCTGTTGCTCACTCGGGAGTGCAGTGCTGCCATCTCTGCTCCCTGCAACCTCTGCCTCCTGATTTCTGAGGCAATTCTCCCTGCCTCAGCCTCCTGAGTAGCTGGGATTACAGGCACCTGCCACCAAGCCCGGCTAATCTTTGTATTTTTAGTAGAGACAGGGTTTATGTCATGTTGGCCCGGCTGGTCTCGAACTCCTGCCCTCAGGTGATCCACTCGCTTCAGCTTCCCAAATGTTGGGATTACAGATGTGAGTCACTGTGCCCGGCTGAGATTTGAAATTTTTGATTTGACTGGGAATAACCCTGTCTGAAAAACATCTTCTACTTGATTGCAATACCATATGTCATATATAAACAGAAGCCTCTGTATAAACCAAAACGTTGAGCATAAAAGGGAAAAACACAGTTATATAGTTATATACTTTATATAATATTGAGCAACAATGACGATTTTCTCCATAAAATTGATGTTTAGCTCCCACACACATGAATGTAAGGCAAATGGTATCAGGCTTCTGGAATACAGGAAGGGCTGATGGTGCAGTAGAAGAGAGGAAAAGGGGCAGGACCAGATGCTACTGTGGAGTCTGTGTTTGTACATGTTTCCTTCAGCTCATCTCAGAATTTTTTCATCCATGTAGGGAAAAGCTGAGTACACAGTAGGATGATAGTTGTTCTTGCTGTCATTGAATTAAGAATTTTAAAATTCAAAGAGCATCGAACTTGTGTTTCTTTCTTCTTACTATTCCTGTCCCTCTCAGAATCGAACCTCACACCCTTCGGTAAACTTTAAAAAATATACACCTGGCCTCACTCCTTATTCACCCGCACTTGTAGCAGAATGAATGTTTTATCGCTCAAATCAATTTTCACGTTTTCAATTTGATATTTCTGCACTAGTCACAGTCTGATGAATAACACTGTGGTAAAATTGAATATGGCTTGAACAATACAGTGGAACCTAATTGATCACTGGAAGACAAATCTTCAAAAATAAATGTAAAAATGTATTATTTTCTTCTCTATGAATAAATATTTTAGGCTGTTAAAAAGTAGATTCCTAAAATCATTTGGTGTGTTCATAGTACAGGCACTTATTCTCTGGCTTCTCCATGTCTGACTCTGTCTTGTCCTAAAGTATGTTCCATAAAACACTATTTCGGCCGGGCGCAGTGGCTCACGCCTATAAATCTCAGCACTTTGGGAGGCCTAGGTGGGTGGATCACAAGGTCGGGAGATTGAGAAGATCCCAGTTAACATGGTGAAACCCCGTCTCTACTAAAAAAAAAATTAGCCGGGCATGGTGGTGCACACCTCTAGTCCCAGCTACTCTGGAGGCTGAGGCAGGAGAACCATTTGAACCCGGGAGGTGGACGTTGCAGTGAGCCTAGATCCTGCCACTGCACTCCTGGGCGACAGAGCAAGACTCTGTCTCAAAAACAAAACAAAACAAAACAAAACAAAACAAAACATTAGTTCATTGATCTGCTTCACAATAAAAATGATATGAAGTAAATGAAATAAAATAAAATATTTTGCATTGGACCAAATCCTGAACATTTAACATCATGAACATTATTATCATGTTTTAGAGCTCATATACATTAGCAGTTTGTAAAAAATAATGCAGTGAAGACAAAAATTTTCAAAACTGGTGTTTCTCAGAACGATTTTATTCACTCCTTTTGTAATTACCTATTAAAATTCCTCAGAACTAGTGTTCTAACGAACTCATTTAAGGAAATATCACAGTTCATCCATTTTCAGATGCATATTTTTTCACTCGTTAACACATCTGAAATTGAGATGCTTTCTTACATTTGATGATGTCTTGGGTTCAATGAAATACGACATTGCCCTAGTAACTTTAATGGCAATTATGTGTGTTGTTTTAGTTATGATTAGGCTCAACTGAGAGTGACAAAAATTCAAAATGACAGTTGCTTAAATGAGATAGAAACTGAATTCTCACCAGTAAATCTGGAAGTGGATAGTCCTGCGCTGGAATTGTACTCTGTGGTGTTGGATACCCACACTTCATTCTTCTTGTTGCTCCATTGCCCAGCACCTTTATTTCCAAGGTCATGTAATGGTTCAACAGGACTGCTCTATGTCCATCTGTAATGCCTACATTTCTGCCAGCAGAAAAATACAAAAGATCAAGACAAAGGAGCAAAAGTCAAGTGCCAGCTGTCTCTTAAGGAAAGATCTCGGAAGCTGCCAAATGATGCTTCTCCTTACATTTCACAGGGTAGAACTTAGTGATAGCAGCCTGGGTAGGGGGGTTGAGGGGGGTGCGGGGTGGGACTGGGAAATAGGCAATTACTGTACATATTGATCTTTATAAGAAGTAGATTATTAAAATATTACTCTAAAATATATAATATATAATAAAAAGCTAGAGACTTATCAAAGAATACCTCTTTTAAAGGTAAGGCATAAAGACAAATATTGTTGAAGATGAGAAATTCATTTAGTCATTAGCAACTAGAAAATTAGCCCTTTCATCCCCAGTATCAAATAGTTCCGAAATTTCTTGGTATTCATGGCCACTGACCTTGGATTGTAAAAGTCATAACAGAATTTCATTCTCTATTGCTTCATTTGGTTATCAGGTCACTGTGAGCATACAAGTTTAAATGGGTGGGGGGAAATACAACTACAAATAGAGGGGCTGATGCACCCAGAGGATATTGTGTAGATATAGACTCAATTGTAAGAATGTTTAGAATTTATTCTGAGGTTCCTGAGAAAATTGATCAGTTTATCTCAAGCTACGCTATGATTACATTTCCACCACTCTTTTAGAGATTTTAATTTAATTAAATGCAAATGTTATACAATTCTCCAGTGTTTATTGTTGTATTTAATTCTCATATTTGCCCACAATGTCTTTAATTTCTCATTTTTAAATGGAAATACTGAAGCAGGGAGACTGTTCACATTGAACATCAAATTTGGCTAATACTGATTTAGAAATATAGTTAGATCCTGATTAAAATGTTTTTCAACATTACAATTAAAAGAATTAAGTATATCTATATGAAATCATGTAAGTCTTTCTTAAAAATGAATTTCTATCTACTTAAGCCAGTGTCATTTTGGAATTTCTGTCACTATCAGCTGATCTTCTTGATTCTTTTGCTTTACTAAGCAAAATAAATTAAAAACAAATGTATCATTCATTAAAACCAAACTTCTATTACCAATTCCTTACAGCTGTTATTCTGTGATGCTTACCTTTATTTACAAACTCTAAACAATTTACTTTACATAGAAATATAGTAATTATGAAATAATGGAATAGAAAATTTTCTGTGGTTTTATAGTATCAGATTAGCTGATATCATGAGGCAAATAAAAAAATACATACCTGCTGGGCCTCAAATCCTCGGAGCTAATTTTTAGTAAAAACAGTAATAAATAAATGGTAAAAGTCTTGAAAATCCAACAGATGATCTTCATAAATTGATCTGGCTTAGTGGATTGGTAAATAAGTTTTTAATAAAAATGTTATTTTGCTTGTTGTTTCACTATTGTCTTATTGAGAAGGATTCCCCATTTATATTTTTTCATTTTTAAAGAATAAATCATAAAAGCAACAAATGCATGCTGGTATTATAATTTAACTTAAGGTGCCTATGGAGGAAAACATACTTTTACCTGATAGATATGTATTTCATTACTATTATTAAAAATTTTTTGAGTATCTCCCATATGCAAAGAACTCTGGTAGGTTTTCAAATGTGGAGGTCAATTTCTAAATAACCGAACCCTGCTGAATTGTGTTTAAAGTAATAGTTACATGTTTATTGTATCAGTAGAATAGAAGGAAAATATCCTAGCTTTGTCATTAAATTGAAATTTTAAAGTGATAAAATAACAATTGACACTCCACCTATTTTTCTGAAAACATGAGGCAACTTAGTATTATAAATACTTGAAGACACACTGACAAACAAATAATACAAAATTGGAGAGTATGAGTTTTAAGATATGTATATTTCTGCCCCAGCTAGGAAGGCACCTTTCAAAAGTGAGTCTGTATCTCTCAAATTATCTACCCAGAGCAATAAATGTATTCTGCCCCAACCCTAAGATTCTGCAATGCAGTCCATCTAATGACATCAAAACCCCCAAATCACTTAGCTATCTATATGATACCATACTTGAAGTTATCATGCAAGCACTTCACAATGATCTGCTTGGTGTTTTTGACACTTTCTTCCATCATCTAAGCAGCAGTAATGGACCTCAGGATATAATAATTTTCTTATCAGGTGGTAATAGTTTTTGAAGTCAAAACTGAACTCCCCTAGTAAAATACAAATTTATAAATTATTTTGGATGAAAACCTTTTCAAGCAGATGTGTAAATTCTAAACGTTCCTTGTTTTAGTCCTGGAAGCTATTATGTACTTATCAGAAGTATTTTTTTTTTTTTTTTTTTATGCAAGATACCAACCAGATCAGTAATATGACTGGTTCAAGGCACAATCATAAAACTTTTACATTGGTAAAGATTTTTAACATTTTACTTCTGCTGCAAATTAGCCATTTATTTCTGATAAAGCAGGGAAACAACAGAAATGATGCAAGTTAAGAATTTTGAAGCCTGAGTGTAGTCCTAGGAGCATTTCTCGTTTAACTGAGGGACTCAACATGCCTTTTAACTGTTAAAAGTTAGTTTTCTCATTCATAAAAAAGAGCTAATAATATTTGTCCGCGAGTATATCACACAGGAATATTGAGAAGACAAAATAAAATAATGAGTATTAAAACATTAAAACACTTTCAAAACTTTAAAGAATGCTCAGAAATGATTGGTGTGTGCGTGTGAACATATATAAACAACTGATGAAAAATTAATAAACAAATCGTTATTTGATTTAAGCCTGATTATTTTTGGAAGTGAAAGTCATCTCTTTAGAAAGTTTGGGAAATAACGGGTTGTTGGGTTCTAGATTTTTTTTTAATGAAATGAACAGAACAAGTTTCATACAATTTAACTGGCTTCTTGGAAAGATGGCAGCCAAAACTGACTTTGCCAGGGCTTTAACCTGGACTCTTAAGACACCATACTTTTGCACAGTTGCTCTTACACACTTCCAGAAGTCCTTTTTTTCTTTCTTATGTATTTATTTATCTATTTTTTGAGATGGAATCTCACACTGTTGCCCAGGCTGGAGTGCAGTGGCGCGATCTCGGCTCAGTGCAACCTCCTGCAACCTCTGCCTCCCAGGTTCAAGCAATTCCCCCACCTCAGCCTCCTGACTAGCTGGGATTACAGGTGCCTGCCACCACGACTGGCTAATTTTTTGTATTTTTAGTAGAGACAGGTTTTCACCATGTTGGTCAGGCTACTCTCGAACTCCTGACCTTGTGATCCACCCTCTTCGGCCTCCCAAAGTGCCCGGATTACAGGCGTGAGCCACCGTGCCAGGCCCTGAAGTACTTTTTAGTCTTCAAGTATTTTATAAATATCAACCAATTCATCCCAGTTTTATTTCCTAATAGCTGGTGTAAAATTGATGTGTTCCTTGGGGAACAGACAATATATAATTATCATAAATGCACCTTTTCAAAATTAATTTCATCTCAGAATCACATACACTATTTAAAATAAGAGAGACAGAGAAGTAAATGTTCTTTATGAGGACAAATTTGAATAACACCATGTGGTCTTCCTATGGATGAGCAAAACTCTGATTCAAGGTGATAGAAACATTGGCTGATATTACTGCACTGAGTAGTAACCCAGAAAAACCATTCTATGTGTTTTCCTCATGACTTTGTATTAGGTTATGAGTCCCCATATTGAATTTTTTTTTAAACCATATAGTGAAATATAAATCCCACGTAGCTATAGTTCATCTGGAAACTTGAATGTATAAAATAATTTAAAAAATAATTATAACTTTATAAAAGGGCATGACATTTTCCTATTGAGACATATTTGAGAAAATCTCATAAATGTACCTCTTCTTCCTCTTTAGGCTCCTTTATCTGCAACAACTGACCTTCCAGAGTTTTTTGTTGCTTCTTATAAATGGCCTGGATGGACTCATGGCCCATTGGATCAAAAAAATTGTGCTGCATCCTGGGCATTTTCCACTGCAAGTAATAAAGTCATTTTAATTCCTTTTTTTATAAACTACTCCTTTTGGGTCTAGAGACTGAGGGAATAATTAAAACAATTTTAACAATTAGGATATTTAAATATTAGCATATGATCAAATAAAATCTCATTGTGACTGAATAATGTAACCTACAGATTATATAAAAAACCCATTTTTAGTCTAAAAGTTGTTTTTTATTTTTAGGGTGCAATTTTAAATAGAGAGTGAATCAAAAGAGTGACAAAATAAAGTTGCTAAAATGTGTTTGTCTATTCAGAGTTAAGGCCAGATAATAAAAAAAGGATTAAGGTTCTTCTTCATTCACATATTATTTGTAATTCTAATATACATGTAGACACACCCACATAATCTTCATATTCTTTACTCTTTATGTGATTTGCAAAAACAGTTATTAATCTAATTTGATGTAAAGTAAGACTTTAAACCTAAATAATAATGGATCAAATGGATTTTATTTCATTTTAAATAAATATAAGCAAATATATAGGTTCTTACTCAAAAGTAATGTAACTGATCTTTTAATAAGAATAGCTTCCAAATTAAGTCTACTGTTACTCAAAAAGTATAAGCAATGACTCTTTTATAGTTACTTTCATATAAATTCACAAATCCAATAAATTAGTTACAGTCTAACCCTCAAATTAGGTCTCCAAAATTATCCTCAAAGGAATGTTGAATATATTTTAGCAATTAAATGAAACCTAACATGATGATGATTGGCTGTCATTCAATTATCTTCATAAAACCATGCTCTAGGGTTTGCAGGTAATTTCAACAGTGTTCAAAGACAGTTTAAAGCCATTGAAGGATTGTGAACAAGTACATAGGCTCTTCGAGAAGCCAGCTATGAAAGGCAGCATAGCCTGGGACAGAGACATGCTGACATTTGTGTCTAACTATCATTGCTCCAGGGTATCAATCAGACAACTCCAGAAATGCCTTTGATAGAATCATAATGGTAGCCAAGCTCACCCCAAGTGGCTACATTTGTTAATTCACTACTGTCCACACTCCTCTCTGGCTATCTTATGCTGTACTTGATGTGTCAGGGACCCACATGGAGACCTTTCTGAACTAAAATTTGTTTGTCTATTGATAGCTAAGGCCAGATAATAAAAAGAAGATTAAGATTCTTTCAAATGGGTGGAGAAAGGTTTAATGTAATAAACCGTTTGCCATTTTGTGTTCATGTGGTTAATGTGTTACACCTAGTGGGTGATCTATAAGAATTTTGCTTAAGATTTACATTATGCCAGTATTTCTGAAGATGTGTAAGGAAAAACATTCATGGTGAAATACTGAAAGCAACTCGCTAGAGTGGAGGATGTATTTTGGTGTTCCCAGGTCTCAACCCCACAGATAGCCTCTGCACTGCGCCAAGTCAGGATTGTTCCCCTACCTAATTCACGGAACACCAGAGAGAGGTTTCCTTTTGTGATTCCAAAGGACATAGTTTTGTATCCTGTGAATTCAGTACGATAAATTAGGGCAATTTTTGGTGTTAAATAAAGAAAAAAATGAACTAAATTATCTTAAAGATCTAAGAAATTGTGTCGAGAAGTATTAGTTACTAAAAAAGATTATCAAAGAAACTAAAAGCTATAAAATGGAATAAATAAGACTCTTAAAAATAGGCACATATATTTTTAAAAGTTGTGTAATCCAATCAAATTCAAACTATTTTTCAGAAGCCGAAGAGATAAAGGTGTTTGGAGTAGTGGGAGTGATATGTTTCACATACATTTGAAGACGGAATAAAATAAGCAGGGGAAGGAATAGAGTGTGTCTCAGAGGTACTGTCCAGTGACAGTTTTTAAGAAGAGAGTGGAAAACAATTGGTTGCACTGAGTCATTCTTAAATCTTCTGACCTTTTCTAAATATTTCAAGTGAATTTTGGCTAAACCATCATTGAGATTCAGAAATGTCGGTATAAGAGCAACATATTGCGTAACATGATGATTTAAAACACTTATCCTTTATTTGAAATCTACAGATTTGTGAGGCTGGAAGAGATTTTAAAGGTCACCTTTTTCAAGCCTCTAGTATTATAAAGGAGGCCCATATAGGTAAAGTGGCTTATCTGAGGCCAAAAGATGAGAAATATCAGAAATAATCCTGGAGACCAGGCTTCTAACTTCTGGATTACTGTTTTCTCTACACTATAAAAGTATTTTCTGAATGAAAACACAGTTATACCATTTTTTAAAATTTCAATTTCATTCTAAACCCCTGTGCTGAATGTCAAAGCATCAAAGATTTCTCCTTTCTTTAATGAAATAGGGAATTATTTTCTTGAGACTATCAGAAGTCGTATAATGCCATTTGCTCCTATGAAATATATCCTACTATTTGCAATAGTAGATTGGAATTTAGTAGGGAGTTGGAGGTTATAGATTTAACACATATTGAGCATCTAAAGAATGCCAGCAATTGCCCTACAGCATGTAATATGCCGTAGTTACGTTAAAACCATGTGTATACAAAGATACATATGTAAATGAATTATTTTAGAAACATTTTTAATTAGCACCTTGAGGGATTTCAGGACACTGACAATTTTGATGAGAAAAAAAGCTAAAACTTTCACTAAGAAAAGTGAATGAATATAAGAAAGGTTATTATTTTGTTGCCTTTAATTAAAAGTGAGTAAGAAACTCACTTAGAACAAGACTGAACAAGACTGTACCAGATATTCAACAAGACTGTATCAGATTTTTAACGAAAAAGTCTGTACTAAAATGGTACCACCCCAATTTTTTCATAATCTGATCACTCACATTAGTTTATTTTGGTACCATGATCAAAATGATGACATCTGTAGGATTTTGCTACTGGTTGATTAGTTTCCCTGGTCTGTTATTCTAAGAGGGCAGAACTATGTCTCCCTTGTTTCTTGTTCATCATTGTAATTTCCAGTGCTACAGTGCCTGTCAGTTAGTAGGTGTTTAATAAATGTGTTGAGGAAAGGAATGAACCAATAACAATTACAATTCTAGGGAATCATATAACAAATGAATAGAAGTTTTAATAATAAAAAGTGTGTGTGTATATATGTAACTAATGATATTAGTTAATAATACGATAGTCATAACTATATTATTAGTTGTATATAGCATTACATATCATCAGTTACATATATAGCTATTAGATTGTATATACATAATTACATATATAGCTATATATAATGAACTATATTATATGTAACTAATGGTATTAGTTGACAGTAGTTACAACAGTTAGTAATTGTAACTGAATAAATATATTCACTTCATTTTATATATACGTATAATCAAGCTGAATTCCATGTCTGCTAAAACAAGATTAAGATAATAATTTTCATTTATGTTATGAACACAAAAATGTGCTACGTGGCCTTTAGATACTGTATAAGATTGATTCACGTTAGTCTGGATTAGCTTAAGTATGGTCTCCTGGGTAGTTAAATTAGATACCAGTTTAAAAACAAAGGATTCAGTTTTATTCCAATATATCAGATGACTGTGGATGAATTTCCAATGAATATTTCTATGGTTAGTTTTCTTGATTGCCCCAGTTTAGTTAAATTCATTTAGAAAATACGTATTTTCCTGGGCGAGGTGGCGGGCGCCTGTAGTCCCAGCTACTCAGGAGGCTGAGGCAGGAGAATGGCGTAAACCCGGGAGGCGGAGCTTGCAGTGAGCTGAGATCTGGCCACTGCACTCCAGCCTGGGAGACACAGCGAGACTCCGTCTGAAAAAAAAAAAAAGAAAAGAAAAGAAAAAGAAAATATGTATTTTCCCATGACTATATGCAAGATACTGTTTTAGGTACAGGAAATAGAAATATAAGGAACATATGGCTCTTGCCCTCCAAGAGTTTCACTTGACAGATTACCTAATGAGGAGTGTTCAGGAATATATAGAACATCAAAGGAACAAGAAACTGGAAAAATCTTTGAAGTCAATAGGACAATTGAGTAATATCAAAATAGGACAAAAATTATGACTGAAAGTATGACACAGTTCAACTGGCTAGAATACATAAATACATTAATGCTCTTTGGCTTTAATTATAAATTACACACAGTTTTAAAAACTACGTTAGGGTTCAAACAAAAAGGGTTATGTATCTTATTAGAAATACCGTGTACCATTTGAATATTAATTGATATTCTATTTGTAACAGGTGTGGCTGCTGACCGCATAGCAATTCAGTCTAGGGGTCGATACACAGCCAATCTATCCCCTCAGAATTTGATCTCTTGCTGTGCCAAGAACCGTCATGGATGCAATAGTGGAAGCATCGATAGGGCTTGGTGGTACCTGAGAAAACGTGGGTAAATAGCTGCTCAACATGTGTTTCTAGGATTTTTATGAGTGGTGCATTGTGTTAGAACAAGAAAAATAATTAATCCCAAGATTTTTACAAAAATGTACTTAAAAATATATATACTACATCTACATGAATATAAATATTATGCTACATTTAAATATATACTATATTTGTTATGTATTGAGATTAGAAACTATTAGAAACACTTGAAGAATGTGTATGTTTCTAGCTAAATTAATATGAATTTTACTTTTGAAGACTCAAGTAAATATTTTTTTCTTGTTGCTCTGAGTCAAGTGAGTCCCCACAGACAGAATAAAGTAATCATGGTTGCTGATCTCTCTGCTGTGCTTTTCAGTTACCAGATTGAGGAATAGATAGTATCAGGTAAAATTAGGCTAAAAATAAGAATAATAATATAAGAAAATAATTTACAGTTGCTTCAACTCATCAGTATGGTTCATTGTCTCCACCCCATTTGATGAAAAATGGGAGACTGCATTTCCTTACTTTCAGGTAGGCTGATCCCATATAACATCCTTGTGTCCGCTGTAAGAGCTGATCTACTAAAAAGCTGAGTTATTCAGCTAAAGAAGCTGCAGCTGATAAACAGTGGTGAAGAGCTCACTTGCTCTTCATCATCCACTCAGTGCTCTGGGTCTGCTATAGGACCAGTTAGATGCTATAGAAAATAGTGGATGTCAGATTCTGATGGATTGCAATAAATTGCTTTAAATTTTTTCATATGTTTTGCCTAAAATGTGGTACTTTGAACGGGCAACCTGGGCTGATACTTTCCTTGTGTACTAGTGCTTGGTTGGCTTGCGTTTTATATTATGATAAAAAATAACAGCCCTTTAAGAGCTTGAAAATGTAAATTATCATTGAGACCCAACTAAATCTCATTGTATTGGACTGCTTGGGGTGCTGTAACAAAGTTCCGTAGACTGAGTGGCTTCAGCAGCAAACACTGATGTTTTGGAGGCTGCAAAATCCAGGACCAGGCTGATCTGGTTCTTGGTGAGGGCTCTCTTTCTGGCTTTCAGATGGACACCTTCTCACAGTGTCCTCACATGATGAAAGAGAGCTCTGGTTTCTTCCTCTTCTTATAAGGTCACTAATCACATCTATGATGTCCCTACCCTCATGACATCCTTTAAAGTTAATTATCTCCCAAAGGCCTACCTCCAAATATCATTATATTGGGTATAAGTGCTTCAACATAATGAATTTTAAAGTGACACCATTCAGTCCACAGCACTCATCATTTAATACAAATGTAATGCATTTAATGTAATATTTTTTAGGTTGTTTGAGTGTTTTCAATGGTTTTGCTTTTGTCTTGTTCTTTCCTCAGTTTCTCATACTGTGTTGGAAACTATTACATTTTCATGAACCAATCCTAGTGGATACTTCTATGGTCATTTCAGCACAGAGTATCTACAATGCCATTACCATGATTTTATTTCCCTTACAATTTACCTTTTTATTCAATATTATTATGTTTGAATTGGTGCCAAATAATTTGTACTTTGCTATGTTTAGTTTCAAAATCGGAAATCAAAATCTTTTTCTCTATCTTTTAGATAATACATGTCTGATAGTTTTCTACCTTATTAACTTTTAATATTATATTAATATTATACTATTTTCCCCCAAAGTACCACAAGCTACAGATATGTAATAGTTTGTATTATGTGAACATATCTATAATGTAATAAAATTATAAAAATACAAAAACAAAACAAAATAAAAATTTTAAAGCTACAGCTTACATAATTTTAATATTCCATCTGAGAGTAGTCAGATTCAATGTCTTATTTATATTAAATTGAGCTCTTTCAAATTATAATTATATATACAGGTTGAATGGGGCCCTTCCCCTATTAATATTACCACATACTTAATATTGACAACCACTTTTTATCTTCAGGAAATTCTATACTACAGGTAGAATTATTTATTAAAAGTTGATCAAAGCGAGATTTTTAAAATGATAATGAAGAAATAAGAGGAAGGTAGGGAAGAGTATAACGTCACTGAGCTTCTGTGTTGGAGCCAGTCACTATTTTGAAAATTATGCATATAAGTAACCAGAATAATTTATAAATGTTTAATTCAGTAAGATTAAATATAAACAGGAAATTATAACATTCTCCTAAATATTACCTTTGCTTCTTTGCTTATTCCTCATAGACTGGTATCCCATGCATGCTATCCACTTTTCAAAGACCAAAATGCTACCAACAATGGATGTGCCATGGCAAGCAGGTCTGATGGGCGAGGAAAACGGCATGCCACAAAGCCATGTCCCAACAATGTAGAAAAATCTAACAGGATCTACCAATGTTCTCCTCCATACAGAGTCTCTTCCAGTGTAAGTATAAATGGCAAGAATCAAGAATAGTTGACTTTCTCGAACGTATATAGCTCTGCTGTAGCTAAAACAATTTAAAAACTACTTAAAACTATTATATTCTAAAATAAATGTTATATTTTCATGTATAATTTTTAATATTTTTAAGGACTTTAGATTTGGGTATGATGTCTTATCTTTGTAATATTAGCAGTATAAAGAATTGGCTGAAGTTAAAAAAATGTCTAAGGAAATAGGGTATTAAAATTATGTTTCATAATATCTGTATATAAATATATTTGAACTTGACAATTAAAAGCTAAGTTAAACTCTGCTTTACTGACTTTTTTGTGTTATTAGCTCGTTTTATCAATCCTTTGCTTCACTCAACAAAATAATTTAAGAGGACATGGGTCTGACATAAAAAAGACTCCCTTGGATTCTAGTTTGTCTGTTAAAAGCCTAGGCAAATTTACTTCATCATATCAATGTTCCCCAAGCCTTCTCGTTTTCCAGAATGTGTGAATCTCCAGTCCTCCTAATTATCTCCAGAGTACAATTCAGTGTTCTAACCATAGCACACTGGCCTTTCATAAGTTGGTTTTGACGTACTACTTTTATACACTCATGTCCTGCCAGCATCTGCCACTCTACCCAGCCATAATGTTCCTAATATATAAAACTAGTCTCTGTTCCCCAGGTACACCATGCTCTGTTATACTTTTCCGCTTAGCTAGGTGATAATTCCTCTGATGCAAATGGTTATCAAGTCTTTCCATCTAGAATGCCAAACAAATGTCAAGGCCCAGGTAAAAACTTCATATCTGTGAAATTTTCCTTGATTTCCATGCAGAATTAATTTCCCTTTTATGTTTGCAACAATAACACTTTGTGCTTGTCTCTACAATGGATCTTATTATATAAAATGAAATTAGTAGTGTCATTCAACCAAAATGTAAATAAATTGAATATAGGTTCAGGGTCAATATTTGTTCCTGTCATAGTTTCTGGCATGTACTTTGTGTTCAAAGGCACAGAAAAATGGATGAAATAGTGCCCTGCCTCCCTACAGAGGGGTGCATTATACATTAGGAGACATCATAGAAATATTTGTACTAAGGTTACTGAGACATCTAACTAAACAATCATTTGGGATAGCTCTCGTGAGAAAAAAATTAGAAGTACTATTTATCTCCACTAATTAAATACTGTTTTAACTTTCCTTGTTTATTTTTTTCTTGATAATCATGAAAGGCTATTGTATTTTCTCCCCACTCCAAATTTACTGTTTAGTGATAAATGTCATTAAAACAAATGAGTGCATCTCATCTTTAACAATTTCATTAATGTAGTGTAATACACGTGAGTTTGTCCAAGTACGATTGAGAGTAAATTACAAACACTTAACATTGTACACCAGTCAATAGGTTTAGTATGCTCTGATAACAATGATATTGCTCATTCATGTTTTTCCATCCAGGAAACTGAGATAATGAAAGAAATCATGCAAAATGGACCAGTTCAAGGTGAGCTTGGATAAAATACGTTTTTTTCTTGTTCATTCCTTTAATAAACAACATTACATTGAGCTCATGTAATAGGAGTTCAATAAAAGAAAGAAAACTTTTACTTAAAGAGTATCCGAAAGGCTTCAATAGTTCTAAAATGAGTGCAGTTATGAGAAGTATGCCTACCTATATCTTAATTAGCTGCCATTTTATTTTCAGAAGATAGACTCATTTATAAACTGAACTCTTAAATATTAATGACGCATTTGATGAATGACTCCAAAGTTTTTCCAAAATGATCATGGACCAACAGAAAGTCCAACATGAAGTGCCAATTGACTAATTTGTAATGAAGCTTGCTTTATTTATTCAGTCATATTTAAGAATCATACATAGTTTTCTTATCTTCAGTTTAAGTGGATTAGGTAGTGGATTGAAAAAATTGAGGATTAATATTTTCCTTCTATTATCTCAAAATAAATTGAGTAAACTAGTGTAATTTTGCATTTTACAAAAGGTTTTCTATTTTGATCAATTTTGTAAATGTTTTATTTAGAGTAGCAGTAAATAATGAAATCATATAGTTACTTGTACATTGCCTTTGATTTATCTCATCTCTTGTAATAATTTATTCTGCTTGCCTGTTGAATTTTATTTTGCATCAATGGCCTGAATAAGGGTAAATTCACAGAGTGTATTCCCTGTGTAAACATGGGCTTGAAGTGCATGGAAGAATCAATCCAACGAAGCCTAAAATGAAAATTTAGGTTGTGAATACTGAAGGGCCTGGAATATATTATCAATGCAGTGGAATAAAAAATAGGCCAAAATTAAATGTAAAACATTTGGTACATACTTAGGGAACTGTTGTCAATTTTAATTTTTCTGAACACTGATTTAGTTAGTATTGGTTAAATATATATATGCAGGAATCATGGATTTTATAATTGTGTTGGATGAATTTTTATTGATCATTATTACCACTTAGCATTTATTGAGAAACCACAGCCTACATAAACATGTCCTGAATTTAATTTTTAAAAATTATGGGACATTACCCAAAACCTGAAACAAATGAAGAGAAATTTTCTGTTCCCCCTTACAGCTGTGTAATTTGTTGGTCATTTGAAGAGTGAGGGAATTAATCTCTAATTTCAATGCATGCTCCATTAAGTGGTGCTTGTGTGACAAATTTAAAAGATCACAGGCATTTGGAGTCAAGGTTACGCTAAAATATCGCAAATTTGGCATTTGCTATTTAAATAACTTTGGGCAATTTACTTAACCTTTCAGAATCTTCAAGTCATTGTATTATTGTTTCAAGTGTTTTTTTTCCTTTTTCCCTCTCTCTCTCCTTCTTTTTTTAATCAGTCAAACAATTTTGAATTGTAATTATTTAAAATTGAGAAAATTTAAATACCTTAAGTTTATTTTATGACTACTACTGAAATGCTCATAAATTTCACAGAATGAATCAACAATAAAGGCGTAACATTTCAAAGCAATAAAACAAAAATGCTAGTTATTCAGCATTCATTTAACAAAGGTTTCTTGAGAACCTGCTTCCCGCCAGCCTAAGCCAGGACCAAGAAATGAGCAACAACCAAGCCTCTCATCCGTGTTATAATTCTGTATCATGAGTTTGCTGCACTTTTCCAAAAGTAAAATTGCATAATCATAACTTACATAGTTATATATTCATGAATTTATCAAGCCTGTTTGGTTTCAGAAACTTCAGAAAGAAGCCACCTTTCAGGTAATTATGATGGCTTCTCATCCTTTTTCTTTAGTTGGCAGTGTTTTTCAGGAATAATAAGTATATTTTATTCATGATGCTTAGAGGAAAGTTGAATCATAAGACCTAAAAGAGTGAATGGTTCTACAGAAAAGAAAAGCCAGTAGCAATATCTTCACATATTTATAAATGGATAGAATGCTGGTTGACTCTTCTTGCTATAAATGTTACATGATTACCTGCTTGTTATTGCCTGGTCTGGCATACAGCATTTCCCCTGTCTCAGTACGAAAGAGTGTAAAAGCCAATAGAACCCTGAATGAATAACTTTGTGTACATTCTTCTAAAATCTGTAGGATTAAAAGTAAGTATAGGTGATGGATAGAGAACAAAAGCAGAGATCTCCACAGAGTACAATTACATAAATTCTTAAAACCCTATAGGAATGTGTTTTAGAGTAGATAAAGAAGTTTTAACCTCTTTTGCGACTATTTGTACAGCATCAGAAAGGGCATGGAACATTAAAAAATGAAACAAAAACAGGAACATTGAAAAGTTATATTTAACTTTGGAGTATAAGCTTTTTTAAAGGATCTGTCAAACACTAGTTACCTTACTTCCTGTTTTAAAATGCTTGTCAAATTAAGACAAGTATTGTACACAGTTGTCAAGCTATACATATATAAGCCCAATTAAAACTTTTTAAATTCATATCTTCTACAAGGGAAGTTTAAAGTCTTCACCCTGAATTGCCAAAGCCCTTCAACAAAGCAG
>NC_045438.1:114606243-114651243 GCF_002776525.5 Piliocolobus tephrosceles | reverse complement strand
GGGATTGACATTTGATTGCATTAGCTTGTAGATGGTCCTCATTACAAGAATCTTAAGGGGTGTTTCTAGACTGTGTTATGTACTTCTAAGGGGAAGTTTTTACTATTCAGGTCCAGTGGTGCAGGGGGATGGTTGTGGTGAGTGGCATCACAGCATGCGTTCTTAACTTTGGTACAGAACAAAAGGTTTTTTTCTTATTCTTCAAAGTTGTGTTTTGAAATTACAGCCATTTGTTTGAATTTATTAAAGATAGAAATCACTAAAGTCTTAATATTCATTCCATTTTATTGTGGCTTTCCATTCTTAATTGTTCAGGGACTTTTCAGGAAGGTAAATGGAATAAAATGTCTTAACAGTGTCACTGTAATTGAAAATTCAGCTCTACCTAAGTTCCATTTCCAATAAATTCAAAAGTCTAATTCCTTCTAAACTTCTTCCTATATATGTTTCATTATCAATTTTTGCCCAGTCTAGGGGCATCCTTGATCTAGAAAAAATTTTCTACCACACACTAAGTGATTGATCTATACTTTTCTATTATTCATAGAACTAAAATTGCATTCACTGTTTGGAGTCTCCCTTGATTTATTAGAACTGATCATTTATAATTTCTACCACCTATTTATCATACTGGTCATGTTTTCTTTTCTCTAATATTATATTCACTCACGCTCAGTTTGAACAACATGTAAATGTGTTTACATTTAATCCTCTATCGTTGTATATTCACATTTGGTGTGTCAGTTGTAATAGTGAATTCACTTCTATAAACTCCTAGAAAATTGGGATCTTTATAAATTTACTTTACTCATGTAACAATTAAGGCTAAGTCTGCTAGTAGGCAAATTAGTTTTGGAAAATATATACTTTTTAATTTTACAAATATCTTAGGTCACCTGAGCGTTGGTAGGTGCCCTGGAGAAGTTAGATTTTAGTTCATTTCTCCATTAAGATTTTCTGATTTGGTAATTACTACCATCAATAAATTAATGCATTAATGAATTAGAGTCATCAAATAGCTCAAGTGAGAATATTCCTTATCAGAGAACTTAATATACTCCTAAATATTACCTAACTAATGTATCACAGCAAATTCTGTTTGCTGCACTTTCTGTAGAAGGTGAATTAGATTTAACTTATTGAACAAATGAATTTGATCTTCTATCAAGTTCCCAGAACTAGGAAATACAAGGGGGATTGATTTGTAGTCCTCCTCTTAAGGAGTTTAGCAGGTGAGGCAGATACATTCACAAGTGATTCTAGCATAGGGTGATAAAGGCTGTATATTCGCATACATGTAACTCACAGGACTGTGGGAGGTAGATACAAACCTGTAACACATATATTTACTCCTAATAGCCTTATTTCCCTCCTCTCTCTTCTCTTTTCAAAAACTCTGTCATCCTCATCTTTGATGCTGTGGCTATAAATGCATTTAATTGAGTAAATAACACCATTTATTTTGAAATATGGCCTTATTTTATATACCAATAAAAAGAGGAAAATATTCCTGATTAAACTAATAAACTCCATTGATTATGGTATGAATCCCAATTTTAGAGATGTTAAAATGTCAAAAAATTGTGTTTTACAATCAACAAAATATGGTATTTCAGATTTTTATCCTAGCCAGTATTCTCCATATTATGGTCCTATTCCACATCTCTATGCCCATTAGAATTTGCTCTGTGTCCCTGTCCACTGAAGGTTTCAGTTTTATTTAATCCCCAAGTCTCAAGTTGGTTGTAATGCATTAATGCCATTTACTTTTGCTTATAAATCTTAGGAATTAGTGCAATAACTTAAATGAATAAATTCAACAGTAAAATTTTTAGAAAACTATAGGAAAGAATGAGTATAAACATTGACCTTTTTTCATCTTGTCATTCCTGTTTGTGGAGCAGAATTTTACTGAAGGTATACAGTCCTACTTCATCTTACTGTGCTTTGGTTTCTTGTGCTTCACAGATACTATGTTTTTTTTGTTTTTTTTTTACAAATTGAAAGTTTGTGGCAACCCTACATGGAGAAAGTCTAAAGGTACCATTTTTTTTTCGAACAGCATGTACTTGCTTGAGTCTCTGTGTTACATTTTGGTAATTCTCACAATATTTCCCACTTTTTGATTATTACATGTGTTATGGTGACCTGTGATTGGTGATCTTTGGTGTTGTTATAGTAATTGTTTTGGGGTGCCACAAACCATACCCATATAAGATGGCAAACTTGATTGTTAAATATTGTGTATGTTCTAACTCTTCTACCAAAGGGGCGTTCTCTCATCTCTCTCCTTTCCTTAGGCCTATATATTCCCTCAGACACAACAATATTAAAATTATGGTAATTAATACTCCTATAAAGGTCTCTAAGGGTTCAAGTGAAAGAAAGATGTATTAGTCCGTTCTTACACTGCTATAAAGAACTACCTGAGAATGGGTAATTTATAAATAAAAGAGGTTTAATTGACTCACAGTTCCATAGACTGTGCAGGAGGTATGACTGGAGAGGCTTCAGGAAACTTACAATCGTGGCCAAAGGGCAAAGGAGAAGCCATATCTTAACATGGCAATAGGAGAAAGAGAGAGAGAAGAGGGAAGTGCTACACACTTTTTCAACAACCAAATCCCATGAGAACTCACTATTACAAGAACAGTAAGGGGGAGATCCACTCCTGATCCAGTCACCTCCCACTAGGCCCCTCCTCAAAACTGGGGATTGTAATTCAACATGAGATTTAGGTGGGGACACAGAGCCAAACCATATCAGAGTAGTCACACATCTCTCACTTTAAATCAAAAGCTAGAAATGATTAAGCTTAGTGAGGAAGGCATGTTGTTGGAGACTGGCCAAAAGTTAGCCCTCTTGTACTAAAAAGTTGGCCAAATTGTGAATACAAAGGAAAAAACTTTGAAGGAAATTAAAAGTGCTAATCCAACAAATATACAAATATTAAGAAAGCAAAACAGTCTTATTGTTGAAATGGAAAAAGTTTTAGTGGACTGGAAAGAAAATCAAACAAGCCACAACATGTCCTTAAGCCAAACCCTAATTCACAGCAAGGCCCTAACTCTCTTTAATTCAATGAAGGCTGACAAAGATGAGTAAGCCTCTGAAGAAAGGCTTGCAGTTAGCAGAGATTGGTTCATAAGGCTTAAGGAAGGCGGCCATCTTCATAATATAAAAGTACAAAGTGAAGCGGCAAGTACTGATGGAGAAACTGCAGCAAGTTATCCAGAAGATCTAACTAAGATAATTGATGAAGGTAGCTACACTAAATAACACACTTTCAATGTGGGTGAAACAGTCTTCTATTGGAAGAAGATTCCATCCAGGACTTCTATAGCTAAAGATGAGACATCAATGCCTGGCATAAAGGTTTCAAAGGACAGGCTGACTCTCTTTTTAGGGTCTAAGGCAGCTGGTGACTTGAAGTTGAAGCCAATGCTTATTTACCTTCCAAAAACCCTAGGGCCCTTAAGGGTTATGCTAAATCAACTCTGCGTGCATTCTAGAAGTGGAACAATAAAACCTGGATGACAGCAAATTTGTTTATAAAGTGGTTCCTTGAATATTGTAAGCCCACTGTTGAGATCTGCTACTCAAAAAGAAAAAGATTCCTTTAAAAATATTACTTGTCATTGAAAATGCACCTAATCATCTAAGAGCCCTGATGGAGATGTACAAGATTAATGTTGTCTTCATGTGTGCTAACACAATACCCATTCTGCAGCCCATGAAGCAAGAAGTAATTTCTACTTTCAAGTGTTGTTACTCAAAAATGCATTTCATAAGACTATACCTGCCATAGATAATTATTTCTCTGATGGATCTTGGCAGAGTCAATTGAAAACTTCTGGAAGGTGTTCTGTATTCTAGATGCCATTAAGAAAACTTGTGATTCATGGAAGTTCAACATATCAACATTCACAGGAGTTTGGAAGAAATTGATTCCAATCCTCAGGGATTACTGTGGGTGGATTCCAAGACTTCAGTGGAGAAAGAAACTGCAGATGTGGTGGAAATAGAAAAAGAACTAGAAATTGAAGTAGTGCCTAGAGTTGTGAGTGAATTTTTGCAATTTTATTTTATAAAGGTGGGGTAGAAAGTGGTAAGAGGACATATGATAGATTTGGCCCAATTTTGAAGATCTGAGAAATGTCATTGAGGAAGTAGTCTGCGCTGAGATTTATGGATTGTATAGAAACATGCAAAGGGAGCAACTTGTGTGAAGTCCCTTTGCATAGAAGACTACACAACACTGTGTGGACACAAGGACGATTGTATTTGCTGAATCACAAAAGGCAGGAATTGTAGACCATATCACAGATTTTTGTCAAGGATGTTAAGTATATGGTTAAAGATACAAAGAGCAAAGGAAAGTAATTGAAGTTTTTTAAGTAGAAAAGTGGCACAATCTTTGTTTGCATTATTTAGATTGCTCTGAGTGTATGGAGTGTGATATAGAGGCAGATTTCAGTATTACAAGTACAAGATAAGAGTTTGGGCTTGGGTAAGATGGCTGAAGAGCTGGGAGACATGAATGGATAAAGACATATTTAGAGAGAAAAGCTGTAAGACATGATGTGAGTTTGTAATGGGGCATGGGGAGGGAGAAGTCAAGAGTAATCCATCTTTAGAATTATGGCTTGATGGGGAATGCTGACATACAATGAGATGGATAAAAAGTCTACTGTAGGACTTCATAGTTTTGAGATGTTTTTGAAACATAAAAGTGCCAATGGATATCAGAGAAGACAAGCAGATTTGCTGATCTCACAGGAAAGGGAAAAGTTGAGCATGGATAGGGCTACTCAGAAAAAGAAGGAAGACAGACTGATTGAGACTAAGCCATGGGAAAATTCAATATTTATTTACTGACTAGAAAAATATGAGTTTACAGAGACAGAGTGGGAGAGGCCAGTGAGGTTTAAAAAGAAAAAAGTAGGAAAGAGTTGCTAGTGTAGGGTTTCTTAGAAAGCTGGAAGCCTGGAAGGGTTGGGATTTAAAGAGCATGCATAGAGGTTGGTCTTAGAGAGGGGACCAAGTGGTAACTCTATTATATCTGGAGAGAAAATAAGGTTAGTTGGATATATTTTGGTGTTTAGAGTAGTAGTGAGTTTAGAAAATTTTCTGTTGGATTGCCTCTTTCATCTTTAGGAACTAGAAGTTTAGGTTATCTGTAGAAAAAAGATGTGGTGGGAGGAGAGGAATGTATATTTAGATATGTGAGGAAAATTAGATGGTTTGCCATGGTCATCTAGGTGTTTAGGAGGGGAAGATGACCAGGGGAACCCAAAGAGATCATTAGGCATTAGTAATGATACCATTCTGCTCTCTTGTGTGTGCTTTCTGCAGTTGTGGTCAACTGCTCAGCTGTATGCAAAGAGAAATGGGAAAATGAGTTCATCCAAGACTAATGATTCTCCAAATGGGTAGAATAAAGAATCAGAAAAGAAAAAAGAGTTTAGGATATGCATAACACATCAACTCAAATATTGTTATGTTACTAAAATGACAGAAAGAGTGACAAATGACATAAGACTGATAAAAGGAGAGAATTGAGGAATTTGGAGATGATAGAAAAATGATTGAACCAAAATAGATTCAAAATATTTAATAATTCAAATATATTAATGGAAGTTTATTTTTTGTTCACATAATCATTTGTCATGGTAATTTTTATCTCAATGATTTTAGGATTCTTTAGTTTCTTTTTTATTTATTAGATTTTTAAAATCATTATGAGAAAATAAAAAAGTAATTATGTAATAATAAGGAAATAACATTTTACAGGTTAAGAATACAGTTTTATAAAGTATTAAAAGCCGTAATTTTCTACAGTAGGTGCCTCAATACATTGCCATACTTTGTAGTCATAAACCATTGATATCTATCTATCTATCTATCTATCTATCTATCTATCTATCTACCTGTCATCTGCCTATCTAGCTTTGATTGAATATATTTGCCTTTTAGGAGAGCATAAAATAATGCATTAGTATTGAATTTTAATGTATTTTACCATATTTGCCATGCGAATAAATTTTAAGAAATCCAAGATCATAAATTATTATTTAGGGCAATTACAAATTATTTGACATAGTTTTATTGGGGCCACCACTTGTTTATTCCCATTTATCTTTTCTTTTTCCTCTGTCTTTTTGAATAACAACTGAACGCTAAGTCTGAATTTTCATGCTATGTTTTGTTTAACTCCTGGCAAATTGATCAATTCGGAGCAGATGTTTTAATTGGAAGTTCTTAATGCATGGGGAAGTCTAAGACAGTTGAATGAACATTTCTACTATGCTTATTTAGCAAATGCAAATAAATGTGCGATAATTAGTATAGACTTTGCAAAAACATTTAATTCAGGTGTTAGAATGTCATTCGATTGCAAAAGACTTCTCTTTTCCTTGCACTTTTCTTTTTTGGTGGGGTGCACTGGTTTGAATAACGGTAGCAGCTACCATAAATAGACTCAAAATATTTGATAATTCAGACATATGAATAGAAGTTTATTTCTTGTTCACATAATAGTTTAAGATGGGTGATTTTAGTTGTTGGGTGACTCTTCATTATATGGTGTCAGGGCTTTGAAGCTCTTTCCATTTTCTTGATCTATCATCTGTGAGGGTCACATGTTGTGATCTCATCCAGCATAGGGACAATGAAGAAAAGCATAAGGAAGGCTTCTTAAATGCACTTCTTAAAGCCTTAACTCAGAAACAATCCACAACTCCATTCATATTCCCTTGGCTAGAACTCATTCAGTGGCTCTGCCCAAATGCAAAGGTGACTGGAAAATGAAAAGATTTGATAGGAACATTTTAATAGAGTTATATTTTGGAGTAGAATTCCAAATTTGCATAAATTTTAAATGAAAAAACCATTAGAGATTCAAATTTTAAGTTTATAGAGAGTTACCTTGGTCTATATCTCTCAGGGTCTCTGAGATTATATGTTCTGTCTTTAGAGAGTCTTCACAGAGAAATTTAGAGAATCCCTGCTTTATAAGCTTGAACAGCAAGGTGCAATGGTGTGTGTCTGTAGTACCAGCTACTTAGGAAGTTGAGGCAAAAATCTTGTTTGAGCCTAGGAGTTCAAGAGCAGACTGGGCAACATAGAGACCTTGTCTCAAAATTATGAATAAAGTAATACATGCTTTTGATACCAACTATACCCATAATCACTGCAGTAGAACTATCACTAAACAAGTGTATTAGAACTGTCACGAAATACAACCCTCATACTTTTAAAACCCTTATGAGATGGGAATTATTTCATTTTGCCAGAAATAAGAGACTGAGAATGTTAAGACAACTCTTTAGGTTATCTGACTTCAAAATTAATGGTCTATGACTACTGTATTTATACGTGTACATGTATGTGTGCGTGTGTGTGTATGTACAATCCAGTGTCAATATTCCTCAAAATCTGGTCACCTCTGAGGTTTTCTCAAGCAATTGCTGTATTCCCTCTTTTACTAGAAAATTCTTTATGATAAAAACAAATGCAGCTTTTTTAATATCTAAAATTATATTCTTACTTGCTTTGAACTATGTGTTTAATATATAGTTTAAAACATTTTTGCTTTTTTCTTCTTCAACAAGAAACTTTTTAAAAGCACATAATATATGTCAAGTACTATGGTAGGCTTTAAGAATACAAACATCAATAGAATAGTGCCTCTGTCCTCAGCATGGAGAGAGAGAGAGAAGAAGGACAGAGAGAGAGAGAGAGAGAGAGAGAGAGAGAGAGAGAGAGAGAGAAAGAAGCAAGTGCCAATGTCTAATGTCTTAAGTGTGTAGATGGAGATAGGATAGGAACATACATTGAGTAGTGAAGATGTGCATTATCTAAGAAGGCACATAATTCCAAATCTGGGGACCAGAAAGGTTGCCAGGAAAAAGTGGCACCTACTGTGCAATGTAGTAGGGCAAATAGGAAGTATAAATGATATATGAAAACAGAAGCCTGCTCCAGGAAATATGAGCAGGAAATGCCTAATCTCACAGTGAGATAGAATATGACATATGAAAGGAATCTGAAGTAACTTATGGGTAAGTGTAGAGCAAAGAGGAATCCAATAAAAAATGATACTAAGAGGTAGCTAAGACAGGGGGATATTCTTCTATTTAATGATGACTACTTATTGATCTTGGAGCCTATCCTGGCTTTCTTCACTGTCTCTGAGTTTTCTTCACATTCTTCCAATATTTCTATATTAACTTACATGCCTTTGTAGCAACATTGTTTGGTTTACAGTGTAAATTCTAAGATGTGTTCATGTGACATCTCTTTCCCCCATATCCTGTGAAATGATGTTCCCGATAAACAGAGCCATATTTCTTTCACTTTTGCAAGCCGTTCAGTTCAGCATCCTAGTTCTGAGTCATTCTACTTTGAGATAAATTTGAGTCCAGAAACTGTGACCAAAGAAAAGAAAGAGGATTTCAGTAAACCGCAAGGCTAGTAGCGGAAGCTGAATAGTATTTAAAAAGTAAAAGGAATATTTTCCTGATGCACTTTGGCAGAGATGAGCTCCAGGAAATACATACATAAATTTGCCTGACCTTGACGTGCACATCGTCTAATAGTGGAGGCAGCTACATAGACATGTAATATCGTAAATTCATTGGTTTAGAAATGAATGGCATAAAGGTATATAGAAGCAAAGAGAAGAACCCTACCTGAGCGTGTGCAGGTGCTGTAGAGATGGTGCAAGTGAAAACTGGAGTAGAAAATGGCCCTATAATTCAAGGCGAACATGTTAATTATTCATTTGAATATTCTCTACTGTGAACTCTTTATTGTTGTTCTTTGTTAATTTTTCTAGTAGAGTGCTAGTTTTAAAAACTTGTGTATGAACTCATTATGCATTGGAAGCTGTCTTAGTTCCTTCAGACTGCTGTAACAAAAATATCATACACTGTGTGACCTACACAACATTTGTTTCTCACAGTGTTGGAGGATGGAAAGTCTAAGATTGTCATATTAGCATATTTGGTGTTTGATGAAGGGCCTGCTTTCTTGTTCATAGATGACTGTCCTACTGTGTCCTCACATGGCAAAAGGACCAGGGGAGCTCTCTGTGGTGTCCTTTTTAGGGGCTAATCCTATTCATGAGAATTCTACCTTCATCAAGTAATCACTCCCAAAGGTCCCACCTCCTAATACCCAATTGCATTGGGAGTTAAGATTTCAACATATGAATTTTGAGGGGACACAAACATTGAGTCCACAGAGAGGAAATATCCCTTTAGAATATTGACTAAATTCCATTATTGTTCAATTTCATAATTTTATTTCTTATGGTTTTGACCTGTATAATATTTTAACTTTTATTCTAGATTTTTAAAAGTTATATATTATACTAAATATTATGTCACATATGTGTTATAATATATAACATATATTATAATATATTATATATAACATATAATTATAAGTTGTATGTTAAAGTAATTATTAAGTAATAATCAAATAATTAAAATATTAAATATAGTTATTAAATTATTATATTATACATTATTAAATTATTATGTAATTATGTCAAAAGCGCGCCTGAAAGATACTTGGGCATATGATGTGTGGTGAAGCTCTAATTTTTTTTTCTTCAAACTCTGAACTAAAAGCTTCAATACGGCATAATTAATAATGTACCTCTTCCTCACTCTTTTAATGCATTTTATTGCTTATTAAATTCTTACATAAATTTATTAGGGTTTGATTCTGGGGTATCTTGTTCAAAATACTCACTATTATAGTTCAACATCTTCCACTTAGTTTTACTATTAGGTATTACATGCATTGCTTCGTTGCTCTCATTTTTTTCAAATTTATGTAGTGATTTTCTTGTTTATTTTTCCAAGTGAGATTAAAAAACAAAACAAAAACCTCAGAACAACTTAAATTGAATATATATTTTTAATTTATAAAGAAGATAATATAAATAGTTTTACTTTTCAAAAACTACTATTAAGTACCCTGCATTTTGTTTTCAGAAAAATGCTAATTTTCAAGGATTCTAAAATAGAAATTTTGAAGGCTTGTACATTTTTTATTACACATTTGAAGCCTACATGTAGGTATATGATATACAATATGTGAAATATATTCAGATATATTTTTAAATAATGTTTACTGTTTTCTGATCACAAAAGTAATAAAGTAGATATTTGACATTTTTGAATTGAACATTCCCGGTTCTTACGACTTGCAAGATAGCCCCAGAATTCAAGAGCTATTTCAATATGTAATGTTTGTAAGACAAATTTGAAACATGAGCTGTAAGGCTGGTGTTTGAAAGTAAGTCACTTAATATGTTTGCTCCTCATGAGCTTACTCATCTTCCCATATGTAGTAACTCTCACATAGTTTTTTAGAAAATCACCTTTTGCTTGCAAAAAGATGACTGACATTCAGTGAGAGAGAAAATTAGTAAAATTTAGATAGGAAAAAAACTTTGGTCTATCGATATGGAAAGAAATACACTATTATACACATTCAAACAACTCAAAAGAAATCCAGAAGCTTGTTTCATGCTCACTAAATTGTCTGGAACTTTTAGAATGTAGGAACACACATATATATGATAATCTCTATATGTATACTATATAAATAAATTTTAAAACTTAAAATGTAATCCAGGATTTTTGAGCTAAAACATTAGAATCTTGCTATTAAAGTACATTTTAAAATTATAAATTTTATCTATAGGAATATTTTTGGCTGTATTAGAACTAGGAGTATGGTGTTGAGTTAGTGTATGGCAAGCAGTCAGAACAGCGTTAAATAATTGAAGCACTATACACAGAGTTAGCAACAACTATTACTAGATAAATATCATCATTATAATTATTGCCATCATGATATTATTAAAACCAACTCACCAATCCTTATGATTTAATTTTCTGGAAGCACATAAATTTAATCTGAGTTGAAAATTAGATTAAGCAAATGATTATAGGGTAAACCATTGAGGAAATAAAATAATACTACCCCACATAGCTTTAGGGCCAGATAGTTTAATCAGAATTTTTTCAATGACAATTACCTTATAATTACCTCCAGAAGTTTTTAAATTACTGAAGATTATCAGAAAATGGAAATGAAATGGCCAAACAGGGAAGAGGAAAAGAAGGAGAATTTGATGTCACGCAGACCTAGGGGAAAGAGAGTCCTAAGAAGGCAGGAATGGCCTGTAGTGTGGAATGTTGCTGAGATGTCAAATAAAATCAGGACTGAAAAAATGCCCATTGAAGTCTGAAGAAAAAGAAAATAATAAATGACAGTTGGTTCTTCTTGCTGAATCTTTGAATTCCTGTCTGCTGTTACAATTGCATGCACAAGTTTCATTACAATATTATTTTATGCCCACCTTAATTCCTGACAAACATGATTTCTGTTATGTGGGTTTACTTGGCATTAATACATTTCTATATTGTGCATGTACTAAAGGTGGTGAAAAGCAAAAATTATATGAAGGCTAAGAAAATCCTTTGGCTGTTATGTTGAATGACTTCCAAAAATATTTGAACCTTACTACAAAGTGAAAAAAATTCAACTAATATAAATTATAAATTATGAAATATATAATATGAAATAGAAATTATTTCATTTATTTTTATACTCTCAAATTTATTCTTAATTCAAACTTTCAACAAATTTTACTGAGTGATGGTTGTGTACCAGGCATCCTGTTAGTTCTGGAGATATGGAGATGAATAACATGGAGAGCCTTGATAAATAAAATAAAGTAAATTATGACCCTCGGATTTGTTGCAGCCATCAATCAGTCACTCAAGGAAGCCACTGAGAGGTCCCACAGGACTGCTGGGATCTTTTGAGCTGAACTCACTGTCAGAAGAGCAGAGGTGCAGAGGGCCCTGGGGATGTTGAAACTGATAGATGGGCTTTATTTTTTTTCTGTTTTCAGTGCTGATTGAATCATGTTGCCTTGTCTGTCAGTACTGAATCAACTTGACAGAACAGTTTGTGCTCCATTTGTTTTGTCTTGTTTGACGCTGGTCCTTCATTGGTTCATCATCTCAAACACTGATCAGGTCTGTTTCACTCTGTAAGTGCTATTGCTATGAACTGACTTATTACAAAACAAAGCAAGACAAGGCGAAAAACAACAGTAAGAAGGAAGAGCTTTCCTTTTATTCAGGCAAATGCATTGTAGGAGTGTTGTTTTTAAAAGAATTCTTAGAAAGCTATCTTTACATTCCAAAAAAATGTCACTTACAAAACCTGTGCGTGTGTGTGTGTGTGTGAGAGAGAGAGAGAGAGAGAGAGAGACAGAGAGAGAGACTCTTTTGACTTGAGGTCAAGTGTAGAACTAGTCTTGATTGTGAAGGAACGCCTTATAGCATAAAGAATGAGGATACTGGGGTCAAGCTTAGGTTCCAGTGACAGTTCTGTCCTCGCTGGGTGATCTCAGGCAGGTCGTATGATCTCTCTGCATCAGAGTTTTCTCATCTGTTGCACAGGGATAATAAGTTTCCCTCTGTCTTATTGTGAGGATTAAATGAAACAGTATGTCTGTCCCCTTATGCTCACTTTATACTTTCTTTAATTTTTAAAATTCAAACATTCTTTAACTTTTTTGTTACTCTGAATGTATTTTCAGATTAAAAATTAGAATTTAGATCGATTCTAATTATGATATTAATGAATACTTATCTATGATGTGATATAATTTTTACATTTATTTTTTAAATGTTTTATTTATTTATTTAATTTTTGACTCACCTTACCTTGATTTCACAGGTAGATGAATAAAGACAGTAAAGAAAAGAGAAATGTAATGACAGGAAGAAACAATTTCTTTGGTAAATGCGATAAAATTTTTTATGATCTTAGATAATGTGATTCTACTTGTTCTAAGAAAGCCACATAAGTGGTAGGAATTGGGTCATTTACACTTAACTTCTACTGGATTGCATTAAATCACTGTGGTAGAAAACAAAACTTTTTTAGTTCGGAAATATCAAAGACAGATGTGGTACATGAACAATTGTTCAATTAAGGAAGGGAATTATAGGCAGTTAATTAAATTTATAGAGATCTGGGAGCAATGGATTATATAAAGTTTGAGATTATGCTTTAGCAGGTTTATAAAATGGCTTTCAACTGGTGTTTTTTTGTTTTTGTTTTGTTTTGTCTGAGACAGAGTTTTGCTCTTGTTGCCGAGATTGGAGTACAATGGCATGATCTAGGCTCACTGCAACCTCCGCCTCCTGGGTTAAAATGATTCTCCTGCCTCAGCCTCCTGAGTAGCTGGGATTACAGACACCTGCCACCATGTCTGGCTAATTTTTGTATTTTTAGTAGAGATGGGGTTTCACCATGTTGGCCAGGCTGGTCTCGAACTCCTGACCTCAGGTGATCCGCCTGCCTCAGCCTCCCAAAGTGCTGGGATTACAGGCGTGAGCCTCTGCACCTGGCCTCAACTAGTTTTAATGTCTATAGACTTCAGATTTGGGGATGCCTGTGAAATAAAATGTTATTAGGCCCTGGTACAGTGCTACCTTCCAAAGTTAGCTATTAAATACTTTTTGGTTGATTTTATTTTATAATCTAATACCTCTGTCATAGGTGTTGCTCTCAAATTATCAAATACAATAGAATTCACATAGCGATTCAGGAACTTTATGTTTGTGAATTTCCAGAGATGTGGGGGTTGAGGGAGAGGACATCAGGGCTAAGAGTAAAGTGGCTTCTGACTTCTCTCTATCAGCTGAAACATGGATTGGTTGTCCCATGAAAAAGAGAGCACTTGCTGGATTATATATATATATATATATATATATATATATATATAGAGAGAGAGAGAGAGAGAGAGAGAGAGAATTCTGATGAATGAATGAACCAAGAGTTTTGTTAAAAGGCATACGTTGCTATGGCAATTTGCAATGTCTTCTCTGCATAGAAATATCTAGGATATTACTGATTACTTCAATAAGACAAAAGAGAAAGTCAGCCCAAGTCTGTGCTACAATAAAAAGGAAACAGTTGCAGAAAAAACAAATTTTGCACATGATTAATGAATACTAACTGTGGCATTAAGTGACAACTTTGATTTATTTTGATCCTTAAGATAAATGCATTAAATATTACTCTTCTCCATTCCCATCAATGTAACAATTGTGTTCATTACATTTCTTGATACAAATGAAACTTGGATGTGATAAATGAAACCCTGGTTAGAATATTGCTATAATGACCCAAGTGTTTCCCCTACGTCCAATCCCACACTTTTCCATTTATTAATATATCTTGCTCACTATCACTAGTTTTGTCTTCCTATGGCTGCCTGCAATCCCTCTTTCTTCCAAAACTTTCACGATTTCTCTGTGAATGCATGAAAGCCGGCTCCTTACATTATTTGATGCTCTTCTCTTTCAGATATACATTCATTTCCCCTGGCATCTTCTACAGATTATCGAAGGCCTATTATGCCTTTCCTCTTCACCACAGCTAGAAATGATTTTACTCTTTTCTGCCTTTTTCTAGTCCTAATTTTTATTGCTTGTGTTATTATCTGCTTCTAAGACACTAGTGATAATTTAGCCATTTAAGCATATAATCTTGAAATGTTATTTAACCTTTTGAGTCTCAGTCACTTTATCTATGAAATATATAAATTGAATTAGAGTCTGATTGCTTTTGTGGGCCATGTGGTGTTGGCTACTCAACTCTACCATTAGCTGACATGGACAACATGCAAATAAATGATCATGGATATTCCATAAAATTTTATTAACAAAAACGGGCGTCCCAGGCTAGATTTTGCCTGTAAACCATAGCTGGCTAACCCTTAGAGTATGCTATAATTTCTGATTCTCCATCCAGTACTAAGATTCTATGAGAAGGTAAAAAGCCATTTCTATTCCTAACATCAAAGGGATAAAGTTTTCCCTTAAAGTTTCTCTTCATAAGATATTACCCTAGTCAATTATCATTGATCACGATATATGATTTTGGTCTTTGCTCTCTCTTTGCTCAGCACATGTCACATTGTTGTAGATGTGTAGATGTTTTAATGCATATTCTGTCAGCATAGTAAATACAGAAGTACAGTTCTCTCAGTTCTACAGCAGGTCATTCTGACCAGAGTATGAACTGGGCACACACATTTATCAATTTTCTCCATACTCCTTTTCATAGGTCAAATTACATGTGATACTACACTTGTAATCTTCTTGCTTCCTGATACTTCAGGATATAAGGAATATGGTAGACATGGTATTAATATTTTCATGCAAAAAATGTGATTTCATGAACTATCATCTGCTCATCAATCTGTGATAAAATTTGTAGCTTCCTGGCAGAACATATCGATAAAAGTACCTGATCTTAGATATATTGAATCCTAGGTTGATTAACATTTGGCTCAAGTAGAAAATTAAGGGGTGGTAGGGAATACCCACATTTCATTTTGCTTTCCCATGGAGTCTATTTTTATCCATCTTTGATGTAGCATTAATTAGCACTTTCTCATATTCAATACCACTTCATTTACTAGGCATGAGCTTTTCTTAAAAATGAAGTTCCTAAGCATCTCAAGTAGAACATTTATAAGAAAATAAAAGCCTGCATATCTTTGCCTTATTCTTCCTGCAGTTATCTTTCAAATCTTTGTGTAATGGGAACTAAGACTCTATCTGCAGTCTTACCTCTAAAAGCAAAATCCTATATCCAGTGTAGTCATATCATTGTTATTGACTTGAAGCCCATCTAGTGGTTTCTTTATCCTGGTAGCCTATCTGACTTTCATTTCCTTCATAAGAAGGGTTGGAGTTCCATATCAGGTTATATGATATATTTGCTCCTTGTTTTGCTCCAAAATTTCCTGTCCAAGTATGGTGTCCTGCATAAAATGTCTTTACATGTCTACTGTTTTAACACTGTTTTTCTAAATCTGTCTGGATCTATATTCACTACCACAGAGTTTGTCTGCTCAGAAAACATGAATTTGAATCCCTGGTATCAGTCTGTTGGGTACATGCAGAGATCTCAGAAATAGCAAATCTTCCAAAATATTGCAACATTTTGGTCTGGGTCATTCTGCTACAGTGTAATATACCTATCATCATAATAAAATAAAACTATTTTTCTTTTTCTTCTAACTCCAGATTCTTACATGGTTGTGAGCCTGGCTTTAAGGAATCCAATCTCTAAGCAAATGTGTTCTTACCATGTGAGTTAGGAAATAATTATTCTCATCACAGACGAATTCCTGTAGTGAAAGATTGTTTCAGAATTTCTTTTGGAAATTAGTTTTTCTTCGTTCCTAGGCTTATTGTTTGTCAGAAACACAGAAAACCCATTAATTTAAACGTTTATGTGTAGAGCCATATCAGCAGAGAAAATGCAAAAGAAGGTGAAGCAATTCTGTAACCACTGTCTTAGGCAATGATAAACTAACCTGATAATCAGAAACACATCTCTGTATAATATGAAATGTTATACAAATGTGTAATTGTACAAGTACATTACTACTTGAGGTATACAAATGTGTACCTCAAGTAGTGCACATTTGATGTACCTATTCATTCAACTTTGAAATGCTGTTGCTAACCTCGACTCCTTCTCATCCCTTTCTTTCCATATAAATTGGCCAACAAATCATCACTTTTACCTTCTAAGTAGCTCTCAGACTTGTTCCCTCTTATTCATTCCCACTGCCAAGGTACTTCAATTCACTGGCTCAACAAATATCTATTTAGGGTCAACTATGTGAAAGTCATTGTCCTAGATGTTGAGGATACAACTGTTAAAAGAACAAACACCATTACTTTATGGGTCTCACATTCTTATTCAGAATTTCATTATTTCTTGCTTGAACTGCAAAATTAATCTTTTGCTTAGAGCCTGCTCTCCCTGGAGACTATATCCTATGGTAACACGAGAGCTGGATCATGTCACATTCCATATTCAAATGGCTCTTTATCACCAACTTTGTAAATGCCAAGTCTGGTAACCATGAATACTCTTGGAGGCCTGAGCCACACCTGCCTAACTTCATTCCCCACCACTCCCATCCCTTTCCTTCAGTCACACTGGACCAAGTGCTGCTCTTGGAATAGGCAAAGGTGAAGTTTTCATGGCTCTATGACTGCACCTGCTGATTTTGCTGTAAATTCTACACTCCCGTGTCAAGAAGAAATTTCTACTCTACTCTGAAGAAAGTCATCTTTGCCTCTGGCACAGAGTTAATGTTTTCATCTGTTAACTTGTAGAAATTTTCAAAATATGCTTCTTTTTTAAAGTGACACTTATATAATTATATTTGTTTATATTCTTGTTTTTCATTCCTCAATATCACTCGCATTAGATTGACAGTTTCTTGAAAGCAAAAGATGTGTCTTTTTTGGGCTAACCAGTAATTTGTTGAAAAGAAGTAGAAATTAACAGCGGTAGTACACAGGAGAGATTCTGTGCTTACCTTAAAAGAGTTACTTATGGGAATGAAAAATATTGCTTTAATAAAGTTATATTTTCAGCCCTCTCTTATTTACGACATCTAATCTGACTTCACTGGGTGTATGGGCCTCACTGGCAAAATCTTCCAAAACCAAGGAAAAGAAAAAAAAAATCATTTAAAGTCATACACAAATTATTCTGTTCCAATAATTTTACTATCTAGGCATAACTTAAAATAGGGTTTAGAGAAGTTTAGTGTTTAGCACACTTATCTAAAAAGAACAATATCCCTTTTAAAAGGAACATGCATGGAAATATTAATAACCATAGAAGTGCACGATCTTAAATCACTGTTTTATGAGTTTTAATACCTTACTCCACAGGAACTTTATGGTCTTTCCATAAAGACTTTTCATATTATATATAAAAAAGTAGTGTTTCTGGAACTCATGAAAAGTGGGCATATAAAATCTGTCCTGAAGGAAGAGCTTAAATAATTATGTGCATTGAGTGAGAGATGGAAACCCACTCTCAATTCAGGGAGACAGAAAGGCTCAGGCAGCACTCATGCATCCTTAGGGAACGTGGTAGATGGGCTAAGAGCTGCCCAGATTTTTTTTCAAAACCAGCGTATTCCCAGATATTACTAAATTTTGAAGGAAAATGGTGTTAATGGGTCTTAACAAATAATTGAAACAATTTAATGAAGTAGAAAAAATTCCAAAGAACCGTATTAAGTGGATTTCCTTGAGGAAAAACAAAAACAAAAACAAAAACAAACAAAAAAAACCAGATAGCTAGTATTAAGATCTCTCAAACTTGGGAACCCATATACTCACAAAGGTATAGAAATAACCTTGGTAGGCCGGGCGCAGTGGCTCACACCTGTAATCCCAGCACTTTGGGAGGCCAAGGCAGGAGGATCACTTGAGGTCAGGAGTTCCAGACCAGCCTGGCCAACATGGTGAAACTCCATCTCTACTAAAAATACCAAAATTAGCTGGGTGCAGTGGCAATTGCCTGTAATCCCAGCTACTCGGGAAGCTGAGGTAGGAGAATCACTTGAACCTGGGAGGCAAAGGTTGCCGTGAACCGATATCATGCCACTGCACTCCAGTCTGGGCAACAGAGTAAGACTGTGTCTCAAAAATAAATAAATAAATAAATAAATAAATAAATAAATAAATAACCTCAATAAAGTAAGATTCTGGTCTGTCTAAACAAATGTTTGTAAATAATCTTCAAATGAAGAGGTAAATGTAAAAGGAAATAGAGTATACATAGTTATATTTAGAGCAAATATGAATATAATGAAGATCCTCATATCCTCATAGACAGCCACTGACTTATAAGAGAACATTTGTGAAAATATATGCATATTTCTAGAATTTTCAACCTGTTGGTATAATAGCAAGCAAAGGAATAGTACCACAATTTAGGAACATACATACACTAGGAAAAAAATGCCCTCAAGAAGATGGGAACTCTTTCCTGTAAGTGAATAAAATGAGTAGCCTTCTTGTTTTGCACTAGTAAACCTTTATTTTAGTTTAAATAAAGGTTTGAAGCACAGGAATTTGCTATAATGTCATTGGGGAACAACCCACAAATCTTTTTTTTTTTTTTTTTTTTTTAACAAGATCCCATTATTGCAACTCTATGAAATATGTGATTACCATCTTAGAAACTGTCTAGAGAAGATAGAGGAGAGAAGAGATAGCTGAAGGTTGCAGTGCAAATGTTAAATCCTGTGATGAATAGACTTTGCTCATCATTTGACACAGAGGCTGTAATATAGGTGAACTAACTGCACAATAGCTTCTGTGGTGCTATTTTCCATGTGTGATATTTTCTTTTCATTTGAATTTTTCATAAAGGTTAACACCTTTTGTTAATTTTTTTATACCAGTACTCTAGTCTCTGAAACTATTAGACTCAGTTACCTTACTTTCCTTTTCCTCTGTCACCTCTAGTCAATGATTTGGATAATTGCTTTGGCTGCCCATTTTGAGAAAGCATATAACAATCTGAACGCTGCTATTCTCTCTGGGTTTAGAATGACTGGTGTTTTAAATGAGTATCTTAAAAGTATATATAATAAACACGTTTCTTGAAAAGAAACTTAGAGCAACTCTAAAGAGCTGGAAGACTTGCAAGGATTGTTGTTGTCTTTTACATCATTGAAATTACTGTTCGGAAAATTGTAACAATATATATAGAAACATAATGAAAAATAATGGCAGTTGAACAAAAGTAAAAGTAATAGTTCGTACTTCTTGAAAGTTTCCATATTAAGGGATTCTATTTCACTTTTCATTTATTCAGTAATACTAAAATAATAAAAAGTATACACTACATTCTGAAGTTCCTCTTCTCCTTTGTATGACTTTTCTATTTCTTCTTCTTCCCATGCACCATCCACAATACACTGAGCTCAAGAAGTCTGAAAGATCTTATAAAGTAGGAAGGAAACCTTTATCACTTTGCTTTATCCTCTTTTTAAGTACTCTTAAAGTGTTTTATAGAATATACAAACTTTTTGTAAAATAGCTCTTTGAGGTTTTAATGACAAGCCTGACTTGCCCCTTTCCCATCTCCAGCCTCAGCTGAGTCCAGTGTAGTAGTTGAGCTTGGACAGACCCAAGGGAGAGAGAACAAATTATACTCAATTGCTATTTGTCTGTTTTGTTCAAGGCTTCGTTACTGAGTCCAGCTTGTCATGCCTGAACCCTTCCTTCGTGATTGGGAGTTCTTTTGTAGGAGGCTCCACAGTGGCTTAAGCAGGACTGTCTCTACCTTCTCACCATACCTGCTGGGATCTCAGATATTGGGTCCCTCCTGTGCCTCTAATCTTAGAGTTAAATGATCCCTTAGATTCTTCTGATTTAGTCTTGGATTTTGTATTTTGCATGAATAGCTAACATAAATGATAACCAGACCACCTGCAAGGAAGTTTGATTGAGTGGTAAAGTCTTTCTGAAATTGTTATGACAGCTTTTATAAATGGGTAGAAAATGAGTGCTTGAAGATATCGGATGTGATCTACTACTTGAAGAAGGTAATGGACTTTGAATATTTTGGGGCACTTAGGATTGGTAAAGTTTTTTCAGTGGTGATGGCTGTTTAAAGAAAAGTTACAAAAACATAAATGCAATCATAAAACTGGAAAATGTCTTTGAAAATTGAACCAGTTTCAACTTACATAGTTAACCACCCAGAACATTTGGAGCACTGTACCCTTGTATGCAGCAGAGAATAAAATGAGATGGCAGTCAGTGCAAATACTACTCCTAGTCTCTATCGGAAACAGGAGAAAGCAAAATTATTCTTTAGTGTTTTTGCACACTCCAAATCACTTTTTCTTCCCTCACCCTCATGTCAAAGGATCCAAATACATTATATGATTATATGATTTGTGTGTGTGTGTCACAAGAGCCCTACCATAAACTTGTCATCTTTAGGCAATACCTCCATGCTGTGATGCCATCCTTCTATTCTGTACCCTATTAAAAATAGCCTTCTGCAAACTGACCATGTTGGAAATTTGTATCTCTCCTAGGTATGTTTGTTTTGTAATGGCAGACCATAGTTTAGCTTAAAGGAACCCAGCTGTTGGAAGTTTGAATATTAGGTTTAGGTTAATGGGGTAATATGTAGGCAGAATTAATTATGCACTCATAATTCACCAAATTACCTGAAAGTAAGTACACACTGCAAATGGGGCCTATAAGTCTGTAAGAGAAAATCAGTACAATGTATTAAGAAGAATGTGAGACTTGGAGTCTTGGCTCAACATTTCCCAGTGTATGATATTGGACAAGTCTCCATTATCTCGGTAAATAAAACAGGTTAATAATACCTACTTCGCTGGATTTAATCATGAGGAAAAATGAAATCATGCAGGTTTAGGTCTTTTATGAGCTGTTAAGTGCTATATTCAGAATGGACCAGTAGTGGGAATATAAGCTTCTGTATTCATACACACATGTGTTTGCAAAAATTCTACGTTAGGCACAAAGCCACTTTATAAAATAATATGTATATATAAATATTTTTACATAAACTCCATCTTCTACAAAATTGTCTGTGTTTCCATTATGGTTTATAACAGTAGTCCTAGAAATGTTTAGTTTATGCCATTTAAGGTAGAGTGGTAGATTTGTTTGGCAGAGTTTCAAGGGACTAGACATAAAGAGGACAAGTATTTTTATCCATTTATGACTTTTAATTTCTTCTGTAATATGGTTGTACCTTCTTTTTTATTTTTTTAATTTAATGTTAATTTTTCTTTTTTTATTATTATACTTTAAGTACTGGGGTACATGTGTGGAATGTGCAGGTTTGTTACATAGGTATACACGTGCCATGGTGGTTTGCTGCACCCATCAACCAGTCATCTACATTAGGTATTTCTCCTAATGATATCCCTCCCCTACCCCCCAACCCCAAACAGACCCTGATGTGTGATGGTCCCTTCCCTGTGTCCATGTGTTCTCATTGTTCAATTCTCACTTATGAGTGAGAACATGTAGTGTTTGGTTTTCTGTTCCTGTGTTAGTTTGCTGAGAATGATGGTTTCCAGCTTCATCCATGTCCCTGCAAAGGACATGAACTCATCTTTTTTATGGCTCCATAGTATTCTATGGTGTATATGTGCCACATTTTCTTTATCCAGTCTATCAAGGATAAGTATTTTTTAAGTTCTTTTAAAAATTTTGTTCCCCAGTTGCCTTAGTCTTTCTCTCCTGTGATCAATGAGTTTAATTTCAAGCCATTTATACATAGATGAGTCTGTTCTGTGCACATAAATAAAACGTTATGGTAAAGAAGAAAACTATACAAGTACATTTCTGTAGGGCAATAGTGATATTTCCATTGTGAAACAGGATGGGACAGAGAGAAAACACAAAATATGTAGGAATGACAATAATCTGCATTCTCTCAAGAAGCAAACCAAACGTTTTAACCATACCAATCTTTATTATTGTTATTAATTGTAGATGGGGCACACTGAGAGGAGCACAAGGGCAGAAAGAAAAATTTTGGGTATGTATCTCTTTCCAGTTGAATTCCTGCTCTGAAGTGAATATATTTGAATCTTCTGTTCCTCTGCCTGCTTTGTATTATTTAGTCACATCCTCAGTTGTGTAATATTGTTGATAACATCAGTGTTTTCACCAGCACAAAACTCATTATAAACATTTATATTGTATGTATAGTTTTCCTCAACTCCTAGTATTTCAAATTATAAAAGAAAAATCAGTGTTTATTTTTCCCCAAGTTGAGAATCAACAGGGTAACTTTTTGTTCTATTATCTTCTATATTAAACTTAAAGTATTGATTAAACTTCCCTCATATATATTTATATGGCAATGAACTTGACGCTTTTGTTATGCTAGTATATATATCCTATAGGTTAAGGCTTTTTTTTTCTTTTTCCCAATTATAACATACACATGTGTCTTTACTCAGAAAGAACCAATATCTAGTCTCAAAATAACGGAAAGTTTCAGGCAAGAAACTATTTGAAGAAGATTGGAACATATTATATCAAGTATTCGGTTTATTACAACAAGCTGGTCAATTGTCCAAAGTCCTAATATTATATACCTTTTTATACAGATAGAATAAAGTCTAGAGGGTAATACTTACCATGGAATTTAAATTTAAATGTACACACTAGAGGGCATATTTTGGCTTACAAAACACTAGGTGCTAGAACTTGTACTCATCAGAATGACTCTTGGTATATTTTTTCATAAGACACTCACAGAATTCAATCACCCAATTATGTGTTCATACCTTATATTTGTGTTATTGATATATGGAGGTATTATGTTTTTAAGTAGAAGGGTTCTTCTTTATAGTTAAACTGAGCTTTTAAAAATTAATTTTTCTCATTAAAATAAAATAATTAGTAGCCAACAATCAACATTAATGTCCAATAGTTAAAATAAATAAGTTATATACTAGGATATGTTATTTGAATACCTATTATTAAGTTTCTGCATAGGATTTTTATTAAATAAATTTGAACGGTTATTTAATCTTATAACAATGTAATATTTAGAGACAAAACCAAGTTCTTTGATTAATGTATTTAACTCACAGCAGTTCTTAGCATATAGCACTTGATGGCCATTTGCTGAGTGAATATGAACGAATGTGCAGAGGAAAACGTTTTGTGATCCTTTCATCCTCAACCTGATCATTCCCACGCTAGAGCCATACCTCTAGGTAGTGTACATGTGTACACACACACACACTCACTGAGTATGATTATGTACTCACTCATTTTCATATATTTAACCCATACATGTACACTATCCCTTTTAAGTACATTGTTGTACTTACTATCAATTCTGAATTTACTACTTATCAAACATCTTCAAAGAAAATTTTATTTCATGGGGCTAAGGGTAATATTTCTTTCTGCTGTGATTTGTTTGATAAATTGTTGAATGTGAGCAGTAGAAATATAAGAATCAGACTAAAATTTATAATATTTTGCACATTAGTTGAGGCTTTTTTCTCTACTAAACTGTGTTCTCCTCATAAGTCAGGATCATATTTGACTTATTTACCAATGTATGTCAAGGGTAAAGTATTGTGATTGGTACATAGTGAGAATATAAACAATACTCATTGAATGAGCAAATGAATAACTTTATGCATTCAGGAAAAACTAATCAAGTAATTAAAATAATTTTATTTTTTATAAAACATACTAGTGGTTTAATTAAAATATGAAATCTTTAAGTACTGTTGTACCATTTTATAAATAATTGTGAAAGGTCTGAGATATTATCCCACAGATATAGATGATATAGATATAGTTGTAGATATAGACGTAGCTAGAGATATAACACCTGGGTCAGAAGTAAAGAATTCTTAACAGATACTCATAACTAGATCGACAACCAGAGTAATATAGCAGCATGCATCCCCCACACCTTAGTCCTACAGTGATGTGATTAGAGTCAATAAAATTTGTCTACACAGGTAGCAGTTTATATCTCATAAATGAGGGACAAGGAGCAATAGAATTTCTCTATTTGTTTACAGGAGAGAGACAAGCAGATTCCTCCTTTCCCAACAGGAAGGAAAAATCTTTCATTCTATTATGAGTTGAAGAGGATTCTATGTTCTCATCATAAACTTTAGGAACATAAAATATCTTTCCAAGGGCCAGATAAACAGCAGATAAAGTTTCCAGATGATGGGCTGCATCTCTTTTGAGACGTAAATACCGAAGGAGATAATGTCCCCATACTTCTGACACCTTACAGCTTACTTTAGGACCTTGTCTCTACTCTCTTTGAACCTCTAGATGAGATAAAAGAAGTTTTGTTATCCCTTCAGATCATATCATTAAGCTAAATGAATGGCTACATATCTAATTCTCCAGGTATGCGAAGAGTAGAATATTTTTAGGAGAAGTGAAATAAAACATTCCCTATCTTTATATTATATACAATGTTTTGTGGGTCAGGGAAGCAGAAACTTTATTCAAGAGCACTGAGAAATCTAGGAAAGTTTTATTTCTTCACAATTATATATGGATGTTTCAAAGTATTTACAAATAGTCCTATGACATAAACCTATTTTTATAATAAAAATATTGGATGTCTCTCACTACTAAGTAAAATGTAATAGATAGGAGCAAGCCACAGATTCTACTACATAAGTAGAAAATATCAGGATTTTTCCAATATTTTGTTTTTTAAAAAGTGAGAGTGCTAAATCTGGAGAAAATTTTTTGGCCTAGGAGTATTTGATAGGTTTGGGCATAAAGTGAAGACTGGGTTTGTAATAGGCATGCTATGATTTGTTTGAGTTAAATGAGACAAGTGAAGCACAAAGATGTGACGAGCAACCAAGCGAAACATATTATCAATAGAAGCAATAGATGATACTTTAGATGCAGGCTTTAAAATAACCATTATTTTAAAAAATTAATAAAAATCTAGATGGAGAATTTCAATCTATAATTAGTTCAACCATTGTGAAAGAGTGTGGCAATTCCTCAAGAATCTAGAACCAGAAATAACATTTGACCCAGCAATCTCATTACTGGGTATACACCCAAAGGATTATAAATCATTTCACTATAATGACACATGCACACACATGTTTATTGCAGCACTGTCCACAGTAGCAAAGACTTGGAACCAATCTATATGCTCATCAATGATAGACTGGATAAAGAAAATGTGGCACATATGCACTATAGAATACTAGGCAGCCATAAAAAAAGATGAGTTTATATACTTGGCAGGGACATGAATGAAGCTGGAAACCGTCATTCTCAGCAAACTAACACAGGAACAGAAAAACAAACACTGCATGTTCTCACTCATAAGTGAGAGTTGAACAATGAGAACACATGGACACAGGGAAGGGAACATCACACACTGAGGCCTGTTCGGGGGTGGGGGACTAGGGGAAGGATAGCATTAGGAGAAATACCTAATGTAGATGACTGGTTGATGGGTGCAGCCAACCACCATGGCACGTGTATACCTACGTAACAGACTTGCACATTCTGCCCATGTATCCCAGAACTTAAATTATAATAAAAAATGAGTTCCTGAATTCATGAATGCAAACATGGCAAGAAAATCACACTCAAACATTTCACGATCAAACAGTTGAAGATTAAAAAAACATAAATTTAAAAACAGTCACTATTTAAAATGAGACATTACTCTCAAAAAAAGCAGCACTGACTGACAGCTGGCATTTCAACAACAACAATATAAAAGGAAAGTAGAAGACTACAAAAGGACATTGTTAAAGTGCTGGATAAAATAATAATATTGATAATGATGATGAAGATAACGTGCCAACATGGAATTTTATACATGGTGACATTTTTCTTCAAAATAAATACAAAATTGAGACATTTTTAGACAAACAAAAGCTCAAATAACACAGTTCCAAAAAAAATACACCAAAAGTTACAGAAAAACAAGTAGGCAAATATTTAAACACGTCTCAGTATCTCATAGAAATAGCAGCTAAAAATAAGTAAAGGTATGAAAGATTGAAAAAAACTATTAGCCAGCTTTATGTCATTGAAATTCATAGATTATTACATATAAATATTGATGAATATACATTCTCTTTAAGTACATATGAAATTATTTGCCAATATTGACCACATACTGGTCCATAGTGCAAGTTCAATAAATTTTAAAAATTGAAATTGTACAGAATATACAACGATGAAACTTTTGTTATTTAGCTAAAGCAGTACTGAATGTAATAGAAAATGCATGCATTGAAAAAGAAGAAAGTTTGAAATTGATGCACGTATTTTTTAAAAGGTTGAAAAGAATAATTCAATAAGCTGAAAAATTTAAACCAATGATAAAATGAAAGAAATAATAAGCAGAAGAGCAAAAAAAAAAAAAGTAAAAGAAAGCAGACATATTATAATATATGAAAATCAACAAAACAAAGAGTTGATTCTTTGCAAAGAAAGATTAAATGTCTAGGAAGACTGAAAAAGAAACGAGGAGAGACAAATTACCATAGAAATGAAAAAAGAGAACGTTGCTGCAGATTCAATAGATATTAAGTAGGTAATAAGAGGATATTATTAAAAAGTTACACCAATATAATTGAAAATATAGATGAAATTGATAAATTTATTGGAAAACAAAACTTATCAAAAGTTTTTTGATACACACAGTATGAAAATATCCTAAACAGTTGTGGAACAATTTGAAAAATAATTGAGCCTATTTAAATTATTCTCACAGAGGAACGCAGGCTCAAAAGGCTTCACTGGTGAATGTTTCCAAATATTTAAGGAATAAATGAAACGAATTTTACAACAAATCCTTTCAGGGAATAGGAAATAAGGAACAGTTACTTCCAAACTTATTTTATGAAGCAGTAACACCAATACCAAAACTTGTTTAAGATGAGACAAAAAAGAAAAATTGTAGGCTAATATCTCTCATGAGCATAAAATTCCAAACAAAATATTACAATTAAGAAATATATAAAAGGAATAATACTCCATAAGTGAAACTTACATTAGGGATGCAAAGTTGGTTTCTAGTACTAAAATCAACCAATATAGTTCATCAAATTATGAGAGTTAAGGAGAATAAAACACCACATCTGGCTAATTTTTGTACTTTTGGTAGGGACTGGTTTCACCATGTTGTCCAGGCTGGTCTTAAACTCCTGACTTCCGGTGATCCACCCACCTCTGCCTCCCAAAGTGCTGGGATTACAGACGTGAGCCACCGAACCCGGCTTGAATATCTTAATTGGTGCAGAAAATGCATTAATAAAATTCAGCACTTAACTGTTCTATTAATGTGTAACAAACTATCATAGATTTAGCAGATTGAAACAACATATATTTATTGTCGCAGCGTTTCTGTGGGTCAGAATTCCAGCGAACCCAGCTGGATCCTCTGCTCATGATCTCACAAGGATGCCATCAAAGTGTTGTCTGAGTTGTGTTCCTTTCTGGAGCTTACGACCCTCTTCTAGGGTCACGTGGTTGTTGGTAGATTTGTTTTTTTGGTTGTAGGTCCAAGTCCCCGTTTTCTTGCTGACTGAGGATATTCTCAGATCTTAGAGGATGATTGAAGTTCCATCCATGTGGCTCCCTCACACAGAGTTTTACAGATCCTCTCTCAACAGAGTACCTTACATCTTCAAGACCATTAGGGAAAACAAAATTTCTGACTTCTAAATCCGCTTTTAAGGGGCTCCGTGAGCCATATTTGGTTCACAAGCCATGGTTTGGCAATGCATAGGTCACAGAAACTTTATATACATATGAAAAAAAAAAAACCTAGATCCCTTCGTTACTAAATACAGACAAAAACAATTTGAGATGGAGCAGAGACCTAAATGTCATTGCAAAACAATAAAGTTTCTCAAAGAAAACATACACAAATATGTTTTGTGATATCTATTAGAAAACGATTTCTTAAATAGGGCACAAAATCAACTTTTTAAGAATAAATTACCAGACTATATTAAAATAGGAACAACTATTTAAAAGACAGTGATATCTATTAGAAAACTTTCTTAAATCGGGCACAAAATCAACTTTTTAAGAATGAATTATCAGACTACATTAAAATAAGAACAACTATTTAAAAGACAGTATTATAAGAAAAAGAAAAATGTATCTATAACTATCTATGTATCTGGAAAGATATCTGACAAGTCCTCACATATACAATACATAGACATTCTTACAAATACATAGGAAGACCAAGGTAACTCAATAAAACAAAACTCTTAAACAGAAACTTTAGATAAAGGGGATATCCAAATGGCCTGAACAGCCATGTGAAAAGGTGGTCAATGTTACTAATTATCAAGGAAATGCAAATTAAGACCACAATGAAATATCACTTCATATACACTAAGTGAGCTAAAATTAAAAGGATTGATAATATCCAGCATAGATGAGGATTTGGAATAAATAGAATCTTACACTACTGATACATGTGTAAATGGAGCAGCTACTTATGTTCACCATGTTTATCACCAGGAGAGTGAATAAACTGTGGTATAGTCACACAATGAAAGTAAACAGTAATAAGATGAATTAATTTCTTACATATGCCAAACATAGATGAATCCCAGAAACATTATTTTGAGCTAAAAAAAAAAGTCAACCTCAATATATTTTGCATTATTCCATTGTTGTAAAGATCAATTATAGGAAAACCTGATGGGGAGGGGAGGGTGGATGGATGTTGACAGGAAGGCAACATGGTGGACCTTCTGGGGTGCTATAAATGGTTAACTTCTTAATCTAAGTGGAGATTACATGAACATAAACTTCATCAACACATGTATAAATTTACTAAATTGTATACTTAAGATTAATACACTTTACACATGTGACTGTATCATGTATCTCAATACAAAAGATAAAAAGTTAAATCTTTAGAAATTTTCTCCCCTGCATTGCCATCATTTCCTTTATAATGAAATACAAACAAATGTAGGCATTTGGAAGAAACAAACAAAACAAATGCTGAAATAGAAGAAATGAGAGTAGGAAGATGCAAACCTATGGTTGGCTCTCATTAGCACATAAATTCATATTTGCTTATACAATCTTTATATACCTTTCCCATATTTACCAAGAATGTAATTATAAAATTTTGGATAGTAATAATCTTCAGACATTCCAGTGAGAATGGGCACAGTGTTATACATCATATTTGCAAGAATTTGCAAATATTACTATTCCTAGCCATTTGTTAGGTTGTGACTAATTTTATTTGATATATAGATATAGATATATGAACTGACTAAAAAATATGAAAATTGGCATTTGGTGTATTTCACTAGTGCTAGAACTCTCATGCACATTGATGCTGTTTCTGTCTCAGCTATTCAAAGTCCATTTCATCTTTGAATTAATAAATTGAATTTGTAATTTTAGACATAGTTTTGAGAGTGCTCCTTTAAACTGTCAGGGTTGATTAAGGAGGCAAAGAGCCAAATCTTAAAAAGAAATGCTGATTAAAAATTGACTATTTCTTAAGGTTGATGTCATGACAATTTCTGATGCTGAGTCAATCTGCCCCTCTCTTACATTGTAGAAAACAGTGAAAGCTCAATTCGACACCTTATGCCTTGAGAATATTTTCTTAGTCACAGTGTAAGGTAAATAGGAGGTGAATGTGAGAGCTGTTGAGATGAAGCCGCTAATTTACTGGGCTTTTCTGCTGCATTTGGTTGTGGAACTAACTCCCTTCTGTGTGTCCTTTGGCCTTTATGATATTTTCCATGTACTCCATTGATATTTTAGCTCCATCACACACTTATTCATTCAAGCTTTTAAACCAGGAGTCATTTTGGACTTACTCCAACCATCCAACCATTTTGCATTTTAGAAAGAGGAATTTAAAAACAAATCTAATTCCTGTTGATTTTACTTTCTGAAGATTTCTCAAGTACTTTATTTTCTCTTATCCAGTTGCATTATTATAGGAGTCTACTAGCTAGTCACTCTGCCTCTTGTCTCTACCCTCTTAAATCTATCCACTTCATATCATATAGGATAATGTAATCACAGCATGAATTTGCCTACCTCTCTTTTCTGCTGGAATCAATTCAATGGCTTGTCATCATCTTTCCCATTATTGTCTCATTATGGATGTTCTTTCCTCCTCTTCCAGCCTCAAAACCTACCATTCTGCTTCTGTCTCATGATCTAATTATAAAAATGTTATTGCTTCATTTCACTACTTCATGCTATTTCATGCTTTGGTGTTTATGCTTTTACTGTTTCCCTTTACTTGGATCTCCCTTCCTCCATTTATATCTGGTGAATTTATTTTCAGGCTTTAATATGCATCCCATGTGACACTGCTTCAACAGTGTCTTCCCTGAACCATCCAAGTAAATGAGATGCCCTTTCTCTGACCTCAAAAATACCCTGTACCTATTTCCACCTTAGCACTTGCCTTATGTTGGTCATTCTTCATTAGATTAGAAACTTCCTGAACATAAGTTAATGTGTTATTTATCTTTGGTCTTCCAGCACCTAGCACAGGCTGTTGTTCACATAGTAGACACTCCATAACTGCAGCTTGCATGACATCTTCTGATGTGGCATTTCAAAAGCTCATGCATATGTTACCTTAGTACTCTGGGAAACTCAGAAGAGTCATATCAATTCTGGCTATTGCCAACATGCCTGCATATTAGTGTAACTGATACATAATACAACCATTATTTAAAAATAGGTAGGTTCTTGATAATTATAGTCTATGATAAATCAAAGACATTTAAAGTGACAAATGAGTTTCCCATGGCTTTTTTTTTTTTAATACCTAAGTAAGTTTCTCAACATTTTTGTTTGTTTTTCTGCAGATTGCTGCCAATTCCTGGGGAAAGTCATGGGGAGAGAATGGCTATTTCAGAATTCTTCGAGGAGTAAATGAGTCTGACATTGAAAAGTTGATTATCGCAGCTTGGGGCCAACTGACAGGTTCTGATGAACCATAACATATCATTAAATTTCCATAAGGCCATGCCTTTAACTAACCCCCTAAATTGAAGTTTAGCAATATGACATTCTTGGTGACAGTGGAATCTTTGTCTCTTCACCGTGTTAACATGATCTATCTATTTTCTTATTTTCCCCCCTGGTCTATGCTTCTGCTTCCTTCATATTACTGAACATAAAAAACACCAATAAAGGACAGCAGAGTGCCTAAGTGCCTTCAAAGTTCCCAGGTTGCCTCATTTTTCTGTCATGATGGTGTCCCTTTTGCCTTTAATTGTTCACAAACAGTGTGATGGCATATGTCTTAACAGTTTTTAGCACTCATTTGTAGAAATGGTGTGGTTTCTCTCTTTGATCAATGAGGTTCTTAGACAACAAAAAGCAAATTAGAATTTCAGCAATTTGCCATCTTTATAACTTTTTTTTCATCCAAATAACACTTTCTTAGTTCAAGCCTTGCTTATGTTTTGTTTAAGCAGTGGAGATAGATTACAAGTTGTTTATCTCAATAACTTAACATTTGGTTTCCTCTCATTTGCCTAAACCTACCTTGTAATCTGTTCACAAAATGAAAAGCAACTCTCCACAGGAGATAACTACTCTCTGCTGTACTCTGCAATGGCCTGTGAGGTGGAGATGTTAAGTAATGGAAAAGCTTGGAGGCTAACAATAGAAGTACAGTTCTGACATACACACAGCCCTGTTTTTGGAAGCTGGTATATTTTATATGAAGTCTATTAAAATCAGCTGCAAAACAATATTTGGAAAGATAACAAAAGATTTACCACCCCAAAACAGCAACATGATGCCATGATTCAGAAAGAATGTATGTACACTTTTATCATAAATATACTTTTATCACAGTTCACTGCTTGAAATTCTAAAAAGTAAGCTAAGTTGGCAATCATTTGCATGTAATTTTTAGTTCTGTATAGTCAGAGAAACAAAAATAGCATCATAGCAATGGTTGAGAAAGGAGATAATCTTTTAATAACTCACTGACATCTTAAATGGAAAACTAATAAACGCAGAAGCAAAGCTGATCGGTAAGTGAACACAATTGATTATAATTATAAGGGTGAGCTCTCCATGGCCTGAATTTCTGGTCACTATCGTCTTAATTTTGATCATTGGGATATTTGTTCTGTTATTGTGTCCAAAGATACCCTGATTAGAGAAGCTAGACATGATGAAAATGTGAGGGAACGGAGCACAGAAAGGTGAAGTGTTGTTGCGATTGTTGACTTCTTCATTAATCACTGTAGCTTTATCGGAAGCAGCATTTAGTCACTTGGTTCTCCCCTAGAAAATATGCATGAAGGTGAGTCACCTTGTTGGGGTTGGCTGACATTTCCCCAAAGAGTTGAGAAATAATTTATTTTTTTCTCTGTTTGGGGTCCTCTAGAAGCAGCCCATAAGACAAAGTTTTGAGCATGAACAATTTGTTTAGGCCATGAAGAGAACACTGAGAAGGCAGTGAGGAATGATATGGGCTAGCCATGGTGGACAGTCAAGGGTGTATTGACCTAGTTCTTATCCCACTGAGGACTCTTTCTACGTTTTCTTCAGATCCATAACACCTGAGGAAAGAAGTGTTCTTTGGTTGAGGACTGTTCCTGGGGTCCATGGATTCCTTGTTCTTTCTAGTCTGGCAAAAGAGGGGGAATAACAGGTTCCAGTGTCAGAAAAAACTCACAAGCAAAGAAAGGCAGGTTCTGGTAGTTTGATGTCCACTGAAATGGTACAGGTGAGGTAATGTGGGCAGGGCACCAAGAGTGTTTATAGTGGATGTTAAAACACTTAATAATAAATAATATATATTAGTGAATAATAAATATATAATGCACTAAAATGCCAGATGACTAACATGCCTATAAAAAACACGGGATTACGTTGATGCCCTTTTACCTTTGTTGTGCAAATGGATGATAGATATTGGAATTAATTTTTCACTTTGTGGTTTGTGAGCTTAGGTTCTGCTGTTTCAAAAAGTCCTGACTTTCTAATGATACCAAATGGTGAGGAAATTAAATCCAAAGGGAAAGAAAAAAGAAAAAGAAAATACCACATTAGTAAGACCCATAGGAAAGCACACAGTGTGTTCATCTAGCAATTACAGACCTAAAGAAGATAAAGAAACTAGTTGGGACAGAAGTGTATCAATGAAATAGGGAATATATTATTATTGAGGTTTGTTGAATCAGTGTCTTCCCTTGAATAGTGTTATCATTTTTACAACTTTAAATTGCTTGTTTAGTTTTACTTATTTTTCAAGGGTTCCGAGTCAACTTTCAGAAACTAATGATTAGTATATTCCTTGCCCTACCCTAGGGATTCAGTAAACATTTGCAGAATTAATTTAACTGATGCCTAGATGGTTTCCTCCCACAAACTGAAGTATGAAAAACCTTGAAGATAAGGGTGTATGGTCTCCTCTATTTCATGACGTTTGTATGATCTCATTTTATTCTAAATAACAAATAAGCTTCCCCGGTTTTTTTAAAAATGAATAATCAAAAATTATCCTAAAAGTACATAAACTGGAATGAAGTTTATTAGTTGGGGTTCAATCATTAAAAAGGAAACCTCTGTAAGTGTTTTGAACAGAAGGAATGTAGTGAAAGAAATTGCTTACCTAGGCAGTGGGGAATCTGGGGGGCAATGGGGAATGGTGAGCCAACCCAGAGCTGAGCAACAGTAGAAAGCTGCCATCACCTCTGGACTGAGGGACAAAGCAAATTCAAAGGTCTGTAACTGGAATCTAGGGGCTGGTGTTATCCCACCAGTAGCTGTAAGCAAGACTGATGGAAACTAGAGCCATGAAAAGACATGGCACTGCCAAATTTGCCAGCTGAAGCAGAGAGGAAGTTGGAGAAACATTGTGGCCTCCCCCTCTCTCATGCCGTCCAAATGCTCATCAATACTTCCCATTGTCTGACTCAGCTGAAAGACAACTGGTATCAGGGGTTCTAAAATTGAGCTGTCAGGGTCAACCCCAACCCTTTACCAGACACACGGGAGAATAGGATAAGGGTGAGGTATGAAGTAAAGGGTAAATGTAGAAAATGAATTTTTGACTCATCTCATGTAGATATTGGAAATTAAAGATTACAAAAAAGAATATTATATCAAAAGTTGCTTTATAAATAATAGTTTATGGACTTGGCCCCTTAATTAATGCATATGTCTTAAGTACTATAATGCTTGCTATTACACATCTTGTTTGGTTAATCTCTCTTGACTTATAGATAATATATGCAAGAAAAGATATTTTTCCACTTTCTTCACAATAGTTCATAGAGATCTGTCTGAAGTTTACTATCATTGTGAAGTGGCTACATTGTCTGGGGTAAATACCTGGGGTTTGTTGTCTCGCAGCAAGAAAACTTAGGACATACACACGCATATGAGAAGTTTAAAAGCAGAGGTTTACCAGGCAGAAAAAAGAGAACGGAGAACAACTCTCTCTCTGGTGAGAGACGGTGGCTTCCGAAAGGGAAAAAGTCAGCAGGTGGCAGAGTTTTTCACCAGATTTTACAGTCAGGCTTGAGGAGGCGGTGTCTGATTTACATAGGGCCCACAAATTGGTTTGATCAGGTGTAACGTTTACATAGCATGTGGGGAAGGCTGGCCACCCCATCCAATTTTTTTTTTTTTTTTTTTTTTTTTTTTCGGACAGAGTCTTGCTCTGTCTCCCAGGCTGGAGTGCAATGGTGCAATCTTGGCTCATTGCAACCTCCCTCTCCTGGGTTCAAGTGATTCTTCTGCCTCAGTCTCCTGAGTAGCTGGGATTACAGCTGCTTACACATGGCTGATAAGAGGGAAAGATGGAGCCGCCATTTTGAACATGATTGGCACAACATCTATGTCTGCAGCTCGATTTTATAGGCTGCTCTTTGTTAGAAAGGAAAATGATTTGGGGCTGCTTTTCATTTAAAGGAAAACCTTACTGAGGACTTCCATATCCTCACTATGTGCCTAAGTAATTTCTTCTTAACTCCTACATCAATTGCCTATCAAAACAATTATGATAATCTCATCTCAGGACATTTATTTTTCTTTGGGTGGAAGTTGATTTAATTTCAAAGGGAAAAAAGGGAAGGAAGAGAGTAGTATCTCACAAACGATCATTTTATGAAATGTGTCAAGAGAGAAGAGCATTAATACCTCAGGTGTCACCATATCAGAAAGGAAACTTCTAAAGAACACACAGACATTTCTTTACAGAGACGCCAATGAGAAAGGAAAAAAGTATCAGCCCAACACTGTCAAGAATGGAAGATTGAATGAAGGGAAAAGGCTTCTCCATTTCTAGCCAAGAATACTATTGTGATTATTTTGATATTATATGTGATAGAAATGTTTAAAAAGTAATTGATAGGTAAATTCAATAGAGTGAGATTTCTCCTCAAAGACATCACCAGTAAGAGCCCCATTAGTTAGAAAAAAATGGCAAAAACTCTCGCCTCTCTATACATCTCGTCTGTATAACCTCCACCCTCTGGCAAGCAGTTTAGCTCCATGCTTCCCAAGTTATTCCGTGAAAGACTTGTTGATATGATTAGGCTCTGTGTCCCCACCCAAGTCGCATCTTGAATTTTAATCCCCATAACTCCCAGGTGTCAAGGGTGAGACCAGGTGGAGGTAGTTGAATCATGGAGGTGGTTTCCCCCATGCTATTATAGTGAGTTCTCATGAGATCTGATGGTTTTATAGGGAGCTCTCCCCACTTTGCTTGGCACCTCTCCTTCTTGCCATCTTGTGAGGAATGTGCCTTGCTTTCCCTTCACCTCTGCCATGATTTCAAGTTTCCTGAGGCCTCCCCAGCCATATGGAACTGTGAGTCAATTAAACCTCTTTCCTTTATAAATTACCCAGTCCCTGGCAGTTCTTTATAAGCAGTATGAAAACAGACTAATACACTTGTCTTCTGAGATCATAAGGGGAAAAATGTCTAGTTATATTGAATTTAAGCTATACATGTTGTATTGTATTCTCTACTTGAAAGATGCACAGTTCACAGGTAGGCTGTTGGGAAATTCGGCAAGTCTAGCACAGCTGGATTTCAGTCCTCGCTCACATCAACCATGCATCTTTTGTGGTGGTCACCATGTTCAATTATACACAATGGCTCCACATATGACTGCAGACTCTTTTCTCCTAAAAATTCCCATAACATCACACACTATCTAGTCAATATTATTATATGCCTGCAGGGTGTTAGTTACCGTGCTAGGTATTTGAAATATAACAGGAGACCACCAAGGCAGACAATCTCTGCCCTCTCTTAACTTACAAACTACTCTTTTGTAAAACGCATTTTGGGAGATACTGGCCTAGATATAGTTTTAAATAGAAAGTTACATAATGAGCTTTTAGAGAGAAGCTGGAGTACTCTGAGTTTTAATATAGCAGTGTGCATTTATCCTTATCTGTAAATCACCTTTGGTGCCACTATCAGAATGTAACCTTAGGCTGGCTATAACTTAGATCTGAGCCCGTTTGAAATTTCTTGTGACAGGGCACTGGTTTATAAAGTCAAATGCTCTGCCATGTTAATGCCATGAAAGTATGAGAGGGAACATTTTCCACTTTGTCCCAGGACTCATTTATGTAAATAAGTTACCTCAAGGTTTCAGTCTTTGTTCAACACAGGCTATTGTGAGTAATGATCCCTGACTTGCCAGCTTTTGTTGAGCCATAGCAGATAGGTAAGTCAGCTACAGTTCCATGGATAATCATTTCCACTGGGTCCAATGTTCCTGCCCATTAAATAAGAGGGCAGGAGAAAATTTTGGAGGTGATGGGTAAGTTTATGGTGATGATTTTAGGGGTATATACTTATCTCCAAACTTACCAAGTTGCATACATTATATATGTACAGCTTTGTGTATGTCAATCATACCTCAACAAAGTGGTTTAAAAGGAAAATTCACTTTATCTGTAAAAGCTTGTCTTATTATATTAGTGACTGATTGAGAGAGCCTCATATTGGCCAATATTTAGTATTTCATAGTATCTTCTGTAGCAATCTTCTAAAATGATTTTATTCTATTGTATATAATAGAATATTTTTAACAAATGCATGCCTAATGAAGCATAATAATAAAAGGAACATTTGGCAAATAAAAGATAAAACACTATAGATACAGTTTTACCTACCTGGGTTCTCTTTATCTATTCCATTGCTTTGCTTCAGTTACAGAGAGAAACACCATCCAAAATTTTTGCTTATCATTTTAAGTAGATTTATTATATATTTATAGTACCTAAACAATCTATTGTTTAATTTTACTTGGTTTTAGTTCTTCAAAATTGCAGTCATTCTGCATATAATATTCTTTAACTGTCCAAGATTTACCCTTGTCATTGTATATAACTATGGTTTATTTGTTATGGTATTCCATGTCAGGGAACACTTAGCTTGCTGCTAGATTTATTTTCTATTACGAACAAAGCTGTTATGAACATTCATGTGTATCTCTTGGCAAATGAATACGTTTCTTGAGTGTGGTGGTTCTACAAGTATGTTTCTGGGATTAGAAGCATTGATGTCAACCACCCATGAGCTATCAGAAATCAAATTCATGGGTCCCAACCTGAATTAATAAACAAAAATCTCTGGGAAGGGGTACCGAAAACTTTAATAAGCCCTCTGAGTGATTTTGATGCATGATAACATTTAATAATCATTACTGCATGACATATATACATATATATAATATATATGCATATAATAAAATTGTTGTGTTATACCACATCTAGATGTTGAATTTTGTAAAATAATGACAAATTGCTAACCAATTTGTATGGGTACCAGTAATATATTTGTTCCCATTAATTCTCATTCTAACAATGGATATTTCCCAATCTCTCAATGTTTTCCCTTCTCTCAGGTATAAAATGATATTTTATTATGCTTTTAGTGGGGAGACACAAAATGAGTCAGAAAGAGACAGAGACAAGAAATCAAGCACTATTCTGGAAGATCTTATTGCACACTTTTGAAATCTGTTATTTTTTACTTAATAATCCCTATCTTATATCAATAATCTTTATCTTATACTTACTTCATATTTAAATTTCCCTGTCTTCTTTATTCTTTAACTATTCCTTTTTTGTTGGTATATAATATTTGTACATATAGAGTACACATGATATTTTCTTACATGCATAGAACGTGTAATGATCAAGTCAGGGTATTTAGAGTATCAACTTCCTTGAACATTTATCATTTCTACGTTCGGAGAACATTTCAAGCTCTCTCTTCTAGTTGCTTTATCCAAACTCAGATCAAAACCAGAATGATACATTTCACTGATAGTTATATCACTTTAGGCCACGTTTTTAAAATGACATTAATTGTTAAGAGACAAGACCAGTCATCCCATGGCTAGGGACTTTTTTCTTCTTCTTTTTAAAAATAATTAATGGGGGCGGGGCACGGTGGCTCACGCCTGTAATCCCAGCACTTTTGGAGGCCAAGGCGGATGGATCACTAAGGCAGGAGATCCTGGCTAACACTGTGAAACCCCGTTTCTACTAAAACTACAAAAAAAAAAAAAAAAAAAAAAAAAATTAGCCGGGCGTGGGGGCGGGCGCCTGTAGTCCCAGCTACCCAGGAGGCTGAGGCAGGAGAATGGCGTGAACCCGGGAGGCAGAGCATGCAGTGAGCCGAGATGTTGCCGCTGCACTCCAGTCTGGGCAACAGAGCGAGACTCCGTCTGAAAAAAAAAAAAAAAATTAATCAATGGGTGTTCAGTTTTGGCAAGTGAGTTTTTCTTGAGTCAAATAGTTACGCTACACCTTGTTCCTAAAGATTTTTTTTCTTTATCCTTTCCTTGCCAGATTTTGATAGTAAGATTATTTGAAGGAGCTGGGGGAATTTTATCTCTTTTGTTTAATTATTTTGGAGAGATTATGTAAGGTCATAATAATTTGTTTATTGATAGCATACTCAATAAGCCCATTAAACCACCAAGACATGGTGTTTTCTGAAAGTAAAAATCTTAAATTCCTTATTGAATATCTTTACATAAGTCTTGCCAGGCTATCTTTTCTTCTTTAGTGAGAAGGCATATATATATATATACACACACATATATGTATATACACACATATATACACAGATATTTACACACACGTAAATATGTATATTAGATATATAAATTTGCCCATTTCATGTAAGTTTTCATATTATTAGAATATATTAAGATCATATATTGTACATAATTATATCATAGTATTATTAATATTGTTTTAATCTTGCTGGATCTAAATTTGTTTCTCGCCCTTACTTCTAATGCTATTTATTCTTTAATTTGGGAATTCTCCTTCTTTTTCTTAATTTCTGAACAAGCTCATTGGAGATTTGTCCACTCATTTTTCTTTTCAATGAAATAGGTTTTAGTTTTATTGATACTCTCTATTGTATCTTTGTTTTCAGTTTAATTAATGACTTATTTTTATTATCTTTCAAATTCCTTAGAATCTATTCTGATAATTTTTTCAAGCTTCATATGTTGGACTCTTGGCTCATTAATCCTTAGCTTTTCTTATTTTCTAGTCTAGACATTTATGTAGGTTGCTCTCTAAATGATCTCCTCAGTATAATCATTGCTTCATGTAGCTCTTTATAATTGTCATTACTCAATTTTTAATAAAAGAAAGCATATTTTCTGAATAGCTAAGCCTGGAGAAAAGTTGTGTCAGTTCTAGTTATATTTGATTTCTCATGTACTCTCTCAGATCATCTCTGCCCAGTAAGTTTCCAAATACAATGTAGAAATAATTTAATAGTATAAATGCAAACTATGTGATTTGATTACCTAACTACACTGATGTACTTTGTGTTGCAAGAAGCATATTTTATTTGTTTAGGTCTCTGATATCTATTTGAAACTGAAAAATTCACAATAGGCTACTTTGGGGGCTAGTTTACTCATACAAGCGATGTTTTAAATGACGGGTCACTCACTGTGTCCAGACTGCTAAGTGGTAGTTCATTAATTTTAGGTAAAAACATTCTTTTTTTCAAGAACTGCAAGATACAGATTTTTTTCTTAGCAAACCAGGTTCCTACAGAGACAAAGGAAATAGAGTAGCAAAATGTTACCAAAGATGTAAATGACTTTCCCATTTAAAATTCTGTTTCAAATTCCGTAGCATGTTGTATTTCTCTTTAAGGATTTTTAGTATTTTGGGATGTTAATTAACAAGTATGTTACTAGTAAAGAGATATTTGCCTAAAATATAAGGTTTAGTCATATCATTGTAATAATGTGGGTAATTGCCATTTACAATCTTTTTAGCATTTAACCAACTCAGTCTAATTTATGCTTTTGGTTTATGATTTAATATGGCATGAGGTATCTTTCTTAGGATATAAATATTAGTTTAGATTTGAAATAGTTCCACAGGTAGACAAGATCTCATTTTTATTATTTGATAGAATATTTTATATGTTGACATACATACAAACAATGCTTAAAAAGATTATATGCTTAAAATGATTAATGCTTAAGATGATGACATAGTTGAAGTAATAAGAACATTTTTCCTACTTTAATGCAGTGGTGAAAGACACTTGTGAAACACATAAAACTGGGCTACAATCTTCTTTATGAATACTAAATTACCAGGTACAGTAGCTTTGAAACCTTATGGAAGTTGCTAAACCTCTATGCCTTTATTTATTCATATGCAGTTAAATTATTATATTAATCATATTAACATTTACTGAACTTTTGCTGTATACTGACCGGTACGTTAAGAGCTGTTCATACAGTCTCTCGCTTAATTTAGGAGGCATTCCTGCAGCTGAATACAATATAATTTAAACAGTAAAGGAGTAAATAGCTCCTTTACTAACCTTGGACTTTTCTCCTCATCCTAGCATGATGGTAAATGCAGTGAAGGCAGAAGGAAGAGAACAAGATGTTTCAAATAAGTCTTAGAATCTGTTCTCTCACTCCCTACAATCACATCCTGCAGGTGGCTTAAGAGCAAGCAGTTCGCCCTCCAAGTCATCCTGTGTGAGGCCAGCGTCCACATTTTCTGAACCAACCATCAGTATGCCTGGTTGGATATGTACAAATGTACTTAGGGAGATAGGAAGTTGTTCTAGTTGACATTACGACTGCTCTGGAAGATCTAGGACCCATGAATACTGTGTCCATAGAGGTCTCCAAAGAGAGAGAGATCTACTTTCCTCTGGTTTTTAAGTAATTCACTAAGGTATGCCAGTGGCAGGGAGGTGGGGTAGAGAATGAGGGTTCCCAATTGCCAGACAAAATCTGGAAGTAATTGTTTATGATCTTATTTTAGGAGATAGCAATGGGAGTGCCTGTCTTCCAGGATTCTCAGGCTTGTTGCAGTGAGCAAGAGGGACTGAGCTTTAATTTGCTGCCAATGGTTTTAATAATTCAGTATCTTTTATGGTGAGAACACACATATGCATGTGCACACATGTGCACACATCTGTGTGCCCATGCTCACACACAGTCTTTTTTGGAACTTTGGAGGTAGAAATCTTTTTCATGTGTACGTCTGGAATTTTACTGAAGTTGGAATTTATCAAGGGCCTGTTCTGTGTTACATTCTCTGCTAGGTACTGGGGATATTTTGGACGAAAAGTCAGAATTCAGCCCTACTCTTACGTAGCTTTTGGTCTGGCATGAGAAAATGGATATTAAACAAATAATTATAATAAATTTTAGGGATATTATGATGGAAGAAGTTCACAGGACTACACGTAGCTGTAGCAGGAGGAATTGGTATGGTTCAGAGGGTTGGTGAAGGCCCTTTCAGGAAGAATGCTTAGATTGATACCTGAAAGAAAAGTAGGAGTAGGCCAGAGAAAGCAAGGCATAGTGAGCAAGTAATAACGTTTTCGGGAGGTCTAGCTGGAGGAGTTATCTGAAAGAAATCAAATACAGATTCATTCATAAGTGAGTGAGAGGGAGTGGCAGGGAGGGGGCTAGAAATGTGGGCAATGGACCGATTGTAGAGGGCTGTATCGACTGTGTTAAGGAGTTTTGCCTTTATCCTAAAAGAAATGAGAGACTACTAAGGAGCACAATGGGGTGACGTAGGGTGTCATGGGGTGGGAGGAGGAAAGGACTAAGGTAAGTTTAGAGAAGTGGCAGAGGACAGGTCCATGCCAACCATAAAGGCCATGGTGAGGAACTTGGCTTTTATTCTCAGGCAATGAGAAGCCATTGAACAACTATTATCTTAGTGACTGCTATGTGGAAAATAAGTTCTAGGGGACTAAAGAGAAGGCAAAAATCAGTATGCAAGCTATTTCATTAGTCTAAATAAGAGGTAATGGACTCAGATCAGCGCAGTAACTAAGGAAGGAGCGATGAAGAAACTAGGAAGAACGGGGACATAATTAAGAAAGATTTTAGGTTTTTCCTTGATGAAATAGGCTGATGATGCTGTCAGTTATGGAGATGGAGAAGAATGAGGAAACGCAGGTAATAAGTATGAAACTAAGAGATCACATTTGGACATGCTAAGTCGATATGATTTCAAGTTTTCCACAGTCCTAAAGTGACATAAGAGGTTGAAAGGCTGCTATTTACCAAACACAGACAAATAAACGGTAAGAGTGGCCTCTAAGCTTGAATGAATTTGACAAAGTAAAATAGACTAGAGATTGACAATTGCAATGGATTAAGGATGGTTCTGCCCTAAACCAGACAGGAGAAGTAGCATCATGTTCGCAGATGCCAGTATGAGTGGGTATAGATAATGAGCCCCCCCTGCCCTGCTAGGATCCAGTGAATGCTAAATAAGTCCAAGGAATTAGCTGCCTCCTAGAATGCAATCAGGCAAGAAATAAAACTTCAGTTAATTCATTTTGAAATAGAAATGGCAATGTTTAACCAAGAATTATCTAAGATCATATTTTTTTGCTTATAATACTGAATGGACAATTAAAATAGAAATTAAATCATATTATAAAAATATGAAAACATACATTATATGTATGTATTTGTGTGCATATATGTATGTAGATATGGACATGTGTATATCTATACACACATACACACACAAATACGTGTGTGTATATTAGCATTGTTGTTTGAAATCTTCTGGAGAAAGGATACTTGCATCCTCAATAATGCTTAATTGAGTGATTGTTCTCAACAGATATTTAATATATGCTTGCTGATAAATAACCAGTATTTTTAATCACAGACAAGGTAAATGAGCTGCTGCAAGGTTGTGGTGAGCTTCTAGTGTTTGGCCAAGTTTAATATCGGTAATATCTACAGAATGAAATAATTATAATTAATAAAAATACCAAGAAAACAAAAACATTGGGTTTTAATACACCGGGAATTTAAGCCTAATATGATGCAAATAAATACACAGACAATTCTTACTAAAATTTAGATGGCCCATTCCTTGGCTACATATATAAATATTATAAATATTTCATGTTGATGAAACTATGTATTCTTTTGAAATTTGTGCAAGAATAAAACATCTAATGACATAAATAATCAAAACTGACCACTTCTGCTATTTTTGGTCTAAAAAGTGCTAAATCAACTATAAAAGGTTGATTTTAAAAAAAGAAAAGAAAAAAATCAAACTTCTGAAACGCCATGCTTCTTCGTTCATATAAACACTAAGTAAAATAGCAGAACAGCATGAGCTCTGCCTTTTGACTTTGTAATGCTCTGTATGAAACCTAATTTAGACTTGGGAAAGATTATATCATCACCAGAACTAGCTTTGTACTTAAAGCATTAATGAGAAATGAAGGACTTTTCAGTGAAGTGTAAAGAAAAGATCCTTAGAAATGGGAGCGAAATAAAAGATGAAAAGACTTTGATTTTGGCTCTATGGGGGAATTGAGAGCTCATGCAAAGAAGGCATTACTTATTGTGTTAATTACCTAGCAGGATCATCAGAATTCTTCTCCTGCACCTTCTCAGCATTACTCTATGTCTTCCTACTTCGTTTTCTGGAAACAAATTTAAACCTGTGAATAGCTTCTGTTGTTGGAGTCACTCAATAGTTAGTAAAATAAATAGTACAAACACAGAAATGACAGTTTCTCCCCAGTATGGGTATTGCTCAAGCAAGAGTGCTGGAAGTATGTTTATAAGTAAGTGAGATATTATGCTGCCCCTATATTATTATAATTTGAACTCCTTGATGAGCTATTTCAAAATCCAATTGAGAGAGATGTGCATAGAAAAAGCTGTGCTGCAATTAAATACCATCTTTAACGGTAATTCAAAATAATTATGTGTATCTATTTCTTAAGAAACCAATCATCAGTGAACTGATACTCTGTACTATCTCATATATTCTAGAGTGTGACACATGAAAATGATGAACCTATTTGAAAAATGACAAATGACTTTGGTATAAAATATTGTATATATAATATTGTTCTATATAAATATAAAATACTGTCATAACAATATATATTGTTTTATATATAAAACAGTATTTTATATTTATATTAAATAATATTTTAGATAGATAGATAGATAGATAGATAGATAGATAGATAGATAGATAGATA